>NC_058132.1:257242972-257451997 GCF_016433145.1 Gracilinanus agilis
AGATAGATAGATAGATAGATAGAGAGAGAGAGAGAGAGAGAGAGAGAGAGAGAGAGAGAGAGAGAGANAGAGAGAGAGAGAGAGAGAGAGAGAGAGAGAGAGAGAGAGAGAGAGAGAGAGAGAGATATTTAGGAGTAAAGACATCTTCAAGAAACTCAACAACTTTGTTCAAAGTCCAATTTCTCTCTGTCTGACTATGCCATTTAACCTCTTTGAGGTACTTCTTTCCTTATCTGGAAAATAGGGACATTTAATTTTATGACACTTACCTTATTTATATGACCTAACTAAAAGATTTGTCTTTTTTTAAAAAAGAAAATTCTATAAATCAAAAGGCATCAAAAAAACAAGTCCTTTATAAGTTTATCTAATATGAAATACTAGCAAACACAGTTTAAATTACTAGAAAATGTATATTCCTGTGCATTTATAAGAATGCAACTATTTCCATTCCTATATGCAAAGCAAATTCTTTGAAATGTTATAAATAAAAATTAATCTGGAGGCTTATTACCATTTTTATAAGTATTTATTAGTAAAGAGGGAGAAATATAGTAAAAAGAGTTTTTAGGCTTTCTAACTTAAAATCTAATCCTCTGCTTGTCAAAGATATCCTGGTGAGATGAGAGAGACACAGACACAAACACACACAGACACAGACACAGACACACCAGCCCAGGAAGTGAGTTAGTTCAAATCTGGAAGCCAAAAGACATATAAGCTTCTTGTGCTTTTTCTTTAAACGTATAGCTCCTCCATGCCTTGGCTCATAGGCCAATAACTTTCAAACATTATGCCTGTGCTGGGACTCTATTGCTGACGCTGGGACACTGAGATGCTGAGGGATACCAGGGGACCCAGGCATCAGGTTGTCAGACAAGCCCCCTGACTCTGTCACTCCTTTGTTGAGTCTTTACAAGATGAGCCGAGTTAGGGAACCCCTAAAAATTTACCTCACACAGAAGTACTCCTTCCATATGAAATGATCAGCCACTCATAGTTGTCTATATTTTAAAACATTTAACCATATTTTTCTTGTGAAACAAATTTCTGTTAGTTTTGAAAGGATTTTATCTAGATGATCCAAAATGAATCAAATGGAGGATACTTTTAAATTCATGATCAGCCAAATTCTTTTTTCTTTTGTATAAAAAGCTCATAGGTCAAATTTCTCCAAACTTTTTATTGCCTATCCAAATAAGTAAAAACATCCTAACAAGTGAAAAAAATTGTTACCCACCGAACATCTGGATATTTACTTATGTATATATGCCTAACTACAGAACTGATATGCATTAAAATCTATACAATTATAAATATTAACAATATTTTATTTCATGTAATAATTTTTTACTGAAAATGTCTAAATGAGAGTAATATTATTAAATATGTATTATATATACATATATGTGTATATATGTACATATATATTGTTTAATTTTATGATACTGTGATTTGAAGGTCTGGTATTAAGCTCATTTTACTTTATTATTTGAATTTAAATACTTTCTTACATAAAATATACATAGTTCCAAAATGGTAGAAAACCATTTCTGGCTATTATTACTAAATTACAGTAATCATTTTTCATTGTATGTTTAGTTTTTATTTATTCAACATGTAAATTACTATTTTCCCTTTCTTGCTAATTGTGACAGTTTCTTATTACTAGCTAATATTATGTATCTCAATATGAAGTTTGGGTATAGATCATTGTTAATGAGAGCAAATATTAATACATATCTTGAATAATCTCAATATTTTCATTTTCACATCTTAGTGTTTTTGAAGAGCTCATTCTAGAATCAGGAGAGTGTCATTTCTGTTATTTTCTTGGACATTTTTTATATTGTTAATATTATCATTGATCCTTGATTTCTTTGAAAGAATTGTTTTAGATATTGTTAAAATTGTATTGGATATTGTTAAAATTAGATAATCTATATATCCATTTAATGAGACTCATATAAATGGAAATATTTCAGATAATAATGAAAGCAAAAAAAGAGAATCAGGCTATCCATGTCAACCATTTGATATTTTGGAACTCCAACTATTCCTTCAGAATAGCTTGTATATCATGCATGGATTATATTAATAAATTTGTTAATTTATTAATTAAATTTATGTCTTGTTTTTTAAGTAAAACATACTAAGAAAAGTCATATTTTATTATTATGAGCATCTTATTGAACTATTTTGTAAATTATCTTTTTAGAGTGTTATGTCATTTCCCAATTCCACTGGTTATACTCAATTTCTTATTGTCTTTTTGGAAAATAAGCTTTTAGGAATCTTTTGTTTTTATGTCCCTACATTTCCTATTGTATCCTCCCTTCTTTCCCATAAAAGAACAAAGAATAAAGAAGGAAGACAGATATCTGTGGGAAGCCAATAAGAGAATAGATAAAAATCTGAGACCCCTCTTTTGACACCTCTTATGATCCATACCTTTTCTTATTGGAAAAACATTATAGACTTATTGGAAAGCTTTGAGTCCATAACCAGACCAGAAGCTACTGAGTTAACAATTTCTCTCCTTGACAATTTCTCTCCTTGATAATCAAGAAGCCTGAACCCTAAAAAATATATTACTTAGATAAGGACTGGAGCCAGACAATTTAGTCCAGACTATCTGACCAGGTGCAGATCTGTAAATCAAGGCAGAACGCTATTAGTAAACATCTCCATGAAAATTTATTTCTGCTCCCAGAATTAAACCCCTACTAATTGGTGGTTGGAATTTGGCCCTTGTCCTTGCACCCATATCTCTACTTTTTAGACTTTAATGAATTGTGTATGATTTGTAACCCCTTTGCTACTGTGACTCTTTCTTTGTGTTCTTTGTTTGAAACCAGTATAAAATAAAGTCCAAATCTCATAGCGTTAGAGCAACATGGGCTAACCACTAGTCTGGTTGTTCTCATTTTCTTTCTCCTGCCTTAAGCCACCAACACCACTCAGGACCCCAAAACCATATAGAGGCTGGCCCCCTATAGATATCACCAAAAATAATGAGAAAAGGTTTTTTTTAACTGCTACCATTATATGTAGTATTTCATACTCACAGTCCCTCATGTATTCAAATATTTGGGAAGAATGAAATTTTTTTAAACATATCTTCTTTGGAGACAAAGTTGGTCACTAAAATTTTGAAATTTTGAAGCATTCAAATTGAGTTATTTTGTTGTTATTGTTTTTCCATTTCCTGTATTGTCATTGTGTATAAATTTTTCATTGTGCATGAAAGTAGAGAAGGAAAATGAGGGTTGAGGGAAATGGATGCTTCAAGTTTACCAAGTCTTTGGGTAAATAATGAAGGGATGATTATTATAGATTCTTAGCAAAAAGGTATGCCTTAGGAGAATGTGAAAGGTGACAGAGGGAAGAATTTAGGTGAGGTCTTATAGGCAGGGAAGTCTCAAAACAGGAGAGGAGCGCAGTCTAATTGCAGTCCCATTAAGTAAGAAGTATGGATTTGTGTTGAGAGATGGGGATCTCATGATGATTTTAATGCGAGCTTTGTCATTCCTTTGGAAAGCCATCTTTTCTGAGAGTATTGTGGTTCTGTGGATAATATCCTCACTTGGGAAAAAGAATATGTAAGCTTTTAGGGATAACTGGCATCCAGAGTGAAAGAGATGAGGGGAAAGCAGAAATAGACTCAATGGTGAGATGTTTTGGTCATTGAGAAAAAGAATAAGTATTGTGACAGTTGAAGGTAGACTTGGACATCATCTGTTACACATGGTCCTTTCTACCACATGACCCTGCTTAGATATATTACTTTTCTCACAAGTTGATACTGCTAAGAATGAAACAAATCACAGGGGGGAAAATTAGCTGGACAAGCTTCAGAAAAACAATAACAATAATTGGTTAGAAAAGCACAAATTTCATCCTTTAGAAGTTTTAACCCTATAAAGAATACAGATCACATAGAGAAAGAATGAATACATGTAAAGCCCATGAAGCAAAAAATATATTTACAAATAGGCTGGAAAGGAATATTTAATAAAGGGGAAAAAGTTTTTAAAATTTCTTAGAAACAGATTCAGTAAAAATAAAATTAACAAACATAAGAAGTTTGATAGGGAGATTTGAACTGACAATGAAACCGATATTTTTTTAAATAGAAGAAATAATATTTTAAAATGAGAAAAAAGAAATCAATTTAAGTAAAAGCTCCAAACTAGAGGAGAGTGGTCAAATGGAATAAGGCAGCTCAGTGTGCTAAGGAAGAGAGCCTATGGGAACAGAGTTGTGTTGTGTCAAAGAATTTTAAACAAATCTAATTAATAGCATGAAATATAGGAAATAAGGAGGAGATTTCTTTTTAATCTAAGGGGTAAAAAACAAAGAAAAACATTATGGAAAACAATCCTAACTTTAAAAAATGATAAAAGTAGAGAGATAAACTAAGCAGGAAATGGAGTCTAAAAACCATAAGCACAGAAGGATCTAATTTTAACATGAAGAAGCTTCTAAATTAAAATATAGTTATAATTGGAAAACGTTAGAAGGACATTCAGCAGATACAGAAGTAAAGCAAGGATGATGTCCTCTTTAATATTTTCATGGTGTTTCTCAGCTGCCAAATATTAAATTAACTATAGTCTGTCTTTTTATGTCTTTAAGTACACATTTAGTTTAATTGTTATAAAACAACTTATGTACTAGAATATTTAATGCTGAGCAGCTTCCTTTTCACTGAAGCAAAAAGAAAATTTCAAAATGAATAGGAACAAAATTATAATAGAAAATTCTAATTACAAATTAAGATATGTTGTTCTAGTGCTCCATTTGATGGCAAGTCTCAAAATCACAATTAAGAGAGAATTTTATTTTAAAATTAATATTTTTTAAAAATAAGGATTTATTAGGTTATTCCTCATTTTAAAATTCTGAGTATGCAATTTATTTCCACCATTTTCTTTATTATTATGAACATGAAAAAATTAACAAATGCAAATATTTTCATTTTTAATTAGGGCATAAAATATTTTACAGATACTAAATGACCTCCAAACTGTATAGAATATACACATATGCATTGATATATAAGACTACATTGAAATCATTTTCCTTTTTATGTGTCACTTTCTTAACTATTTTCTGCTCTCTTTAGTGTATTTTATAAAATTTTCATTGATTTTTTTCCCCATCTTTATCACTCCTCACCTTCCCAAAAAGCTCTCCCTTGTAAATAAAGATATACAGTCAAGCAAAATAAATTGACACTGGGGGCAGCTGGGTAGCTCAGTGGAGAGTCAGGCCTAGAGACAGGAGGTCCTAGGTTCAAACCCGGCCTCAGCCACTTCCCAGCTGTGTGACCCTGGGCAAGTCACTTGACCCCCATTGCCCACCCTTACCACTCTTCCACCTATGAGACAATACACCAAAGTACAAGGGTTAAAAAAATAAATAAACAAACAAACAAATAAATAAATAAATGAGTAAGTGAATAAATAAAGAAATAAATAAATTGACACTTTGGTCATGTCTGAAAATGCATTTCTTTTTACACCTATAGGTCCATCACCTCTGACATTTGAGGTAGGAAGTAGGCTTCTTCATCAGTCTTCTGGTGTCATCATGAATCATTGCATTAATAAGATTTTTTGAGATTTTTTTTTCAAATAAGAGAAAGTATATAGATAGCTGTTAAATGTTCCTTATTCACATAGAAAGACCCTTATAATATTAGAACCCAATATACAGAGAAAAAATGAAAAAAGTATGGAATTCTCTGTTGTATTTCATCTCATTCTTTTTGATTTCAAACAGTGTGAATGGAGCAAAAGGATTTTTTCCTTTTCTCTTCCATGGGACTTGCTGTATGTTGGTTCCATTAAAAGTTTGTTTTTAAACAGGAAGAAATAAAAATGAACAGGAGAAAGATCAGTGGATTTTCCTCCACTTTTTTTTTCAAGGTAAGCCCTGACACATTTGCAAAAAGGACTTATGAATTAGATAAAGGAGAAGAAAAAGGGGAAAAAGAACAAGGAGATATGAGGAGAGGAAAGGGAGATACAGAGAGGAGAAAACAATGAAATATTGGAATACTGCAATTTGTTCCTATTGGAATGGGGAAAATAAAAAAGTAAAAAGAAGTTTAGAATTCATCAAAGTTCTAGTTATCATCCAGTCCTTCATCCTCCTATCCTCTTGCATTTCCTTTTCATCACTGTTTTCATTAGTATCCTTCAAACTTTCCTCGTCATCTTCTTCATCATCATCCTCTCCTTCCCTATATTTCATAGCAGAAAACCAAGAATACTTTAAAATCAGATATCATGTTTGATGATCTATTCCTTCTAATTCTTCCATATGCATCAAAACAACAAAATAAACCAAATTTAAGAAAAGTTTTCTGCTTTTTGACTGTTTCTTTTCTTTACTGTTATTCAGGAACTGACAAATATTTTACTAACTCCTTCCCAGATTTTCATTTGCTTTCAGCTGACTGAAGATAGTTTTCCATTTCCATTAAGAAGAAATTCTTCAAAAGGAATTTTATTTTCCAAGTGAGAATTTTCATCAAAATAAGAATGCCATGTGCAATCTGATTTAATGTCCTCAAACTCTGTCACTTAGAACCTATTAAAGTAATATAGTGCCTCTAGCCCCAAGAAATAAAAATAGCTATGGATCATTGACAATGTTGTTACTCAGAAGGCTGATACTTTAGTAATAAATTTTGACCTCTTCAAGACAAAAAAAAAACAACAGAGGTTTATGTTTCTGCTATAGTTTCAAAATTTCCTCACTGGCTTGCTCATTCAGTATGCCTATTTCATTAGGTATTTCATTAATCTCTTCAATTGCTTCTTGCTCTTGAGCTCCTGCTATGATTTAGAATTCCTTTCTGAAAAACTGACTTTGGCCATTAGCCCTGAAATTGTGGTAATCTGCATTCTCCATCTCAGGGATGTTATGGAATTGGGAAGTGTGCAGCTGACTACTTTTCACATCCCATCACATAAGCCATGATTAGTGTGGCTTCCTTAATCAGGGGCTCCTGCTCCTGCTCTAGGAGATTTAGTAGGTGATTGCTGAACAGATCATCCCTGATTAATGCTTATATTCTCTGTGTTCAGAACCACCTCCAACATTAACACCATAGTAGACTTCCTCACTCTCTTGACCTCCCCCATTTTGCTCTCTATGTTACCATTCATCATCAGCTTGGCTTCTGAAATACTGCAACTTTCTCTTTTTCTCTCTAGTTTGACAGTGACCAAAAATAATTAAACAACAGAAACATAAAGGCCTGAAACAAAATTAACAAAAGGAACATTTTGATTGAATAATTAAGTTGTTTAAGAAATTAATTCACTTACCAAATATTTAAGTTCCTAAAATGTATAAATGATTCTTGCATATGGAAGAATGGGCATTCCAAGCTAAATATAACAGTCTCTGCCTATAAGAAGCATGTAATTTATGGGGGAAATGACCTAGACATTAAATAATTAAAAAAACTAGAACATATAAGTTTTTTAAAAGAGTGCTATGGGTATTCTTAGGAAGGAATTATCACTTCTGACTGGGAGAGTTGGGGGGAAAATCATTGAGAAGGTAGTATTTCAGATGGACCTTGAAGGATTTTACCAGTTAAACATGATATGAGGGAATTCTAGGGTAAAAAATTGTCTGAGAAAAACTAGACATCCTAAGAAGCATTCAGAGGATAGCAAGCATTCCGTCCTGTCTGGAGCACAGAGTATATGAGGCAAAGCATTATGAAAACAGGCTAGAAAAAGAAGTCATATTAGCACTGGAGAGACTTGAATACTGAGGACATTGGGCTTTATTGTGTAGCTACATGGAGAGGTATTGGAAAAAATTGTTAGCAGTGAATTGATAAAGATGTATTTCAGAAGGGGATGGATCCAGGAGACAGTATAGCATATGTGAGACTGAAATGAGGAAATGAGTTAGACTTCAGCAATAATCTGATACCATCAAGTTGTCAATGAGGTTAATGTGACAATTTGAATCTAACATGGGCCAATTAAACCAGGGATAATTACAGATATTTTTCCTGATTAATAACTTTATATTTCCATAATATTTGCATAAGAAGGACATAAAGCATATGTTACCCAAACTACAATTGGAAAGGAAGCTTAAATTACATGATTTTGAACATCATTTGTCAATGTCAACCACTTATTAAAAAGAAAAAATAGAGGAGATACATTGTGGGAAGATGGTGGAGTAGGATCTGAAGCTTTCTTGCCTTCCTAAAACACCGTACAACCAAAAATAACTCCCTAAAATCAACACTAAAAGCAGCAAAGCAGAAATCTAGAGTGAAATTGAACAGCTAAGGACAACTAGAGAAGAAAACTAACTTCCCTACCCTTAGGCATAGGGTCCTGGAATCAAACTGGCTGCTTACATTTGCAGTGGTAGAACTGCCCACCAGCTCTGGTAGGAGTACCTGAGCTCAGTCACAGACTGAGGCTTGAGCAGGGAACTAGAAATAGATCTGACACTGGACTATAAAAATTGCAATTACTAAATAAAACTCAGGAAAAAATAAATACACACACACAAAATCTTTAAACTTGAGATAACATACATCAACACAATAAGAACCCTGTGACTCCAGAAAAAAATCCAATAATTAAGTCAAAGCCTGGCTGCTAAAATTAAAAATAAGTATATAAATAAATTAAAATTAGCAAGTAAAGGAGAGAAAACCCAACTACTGATAGCTATTATGGGGGGATAGCTATTATTGACTCAAATGCAGAGGACAATGAAATATAAAAACCTGCTTCAACACCTCACACCTAGCAGAATGGCCAATATGACAGTAAAGAAAAGTGGTAAATGTTGAAGGGGATGTGGCAAAATTGGGACACTAATACACTGCTAGTAGAGTTGTGAATTGATCCAACTATTCTGGAGGGCAATTCTGAACTATGTGCAAAGGGTTTTAAAAGACTGCCTGCCCTTTGATCCAGCCATACCAATGCTGGGTTTGTACCCCAAGGAGATAATAAGGAAAAATACTTGTACAAAAATACTTATAGCTGCAGTCTTTCTAGTGGCAGAAAATTGGAAAATGAGGGGGTATCCATCAATTGGGGAAATGGCTAAACAAACTGTGGTATTGGATGGTGATGGAAAGCTATTGTGCTGAAATAAATGATGAACTGGAGGATTTCTGTGTGAAGGGGAAAGAACTCCAGGAATTGATGCAGAGTGAAAAGAGTAGAACCAGGAGCACCTTATATACAGAGTCAGATACACTGTGACACAATCAAACATAATGGACTTCTTTACTAGCAGCAATTCAGTGACCCAGGACAATCCAGAGGAACTTAGGAGAAAGAACCCTATCCACATCCAGAGAAAGAACTGTGGGAGTAGAAACACAGAAGAAAAAAATTGTAAATATATTCATGTTCAATAACCTGGGGATCCCATTACTAGGACTAGGCCCCAAGGATATTCTTAAGAGGGCAAAAAACTGTGTACATATGAAAATATTCATGGAAGCTTTGTTAAGTTTGTTATGATAAAATAATACAAATGCAATGCACAGGAGAAATGGCTGAATAGATCAAATTGGAAGGAAGGGAAGAAGGATTATGTTTTGGATCTTATAATTTTAGAAAATGTATGTTAAAAAATATTATGTTATTGGAAAAATTAAATATCTTTTAATTTTAAAATTTTCAAAAATGCAAGTGAAAAAAGATAAAATAATGGAAATACAGGGTAAATATGGGAAAAATATGAAGAGACAAAAAGAGAAGAAAAGAAGAATACATACCATGGTTACAATAAAAAAATAACAGCTACAAAATCAAAATTTCACTAGTATGGAAGTAAAATGAATGCAAAGGGAACTCATAAATGTATAATTTATTTGTTTTTAAACAAATTGTAAACAATGTAGTTTTTTTTTTACATTTATTAATATTCATTTTTAACATGGTTACATGATTCATGCTCCTCCTTTCCCCTTCAACCCCCCCCGCGCCCCCCCTACCCATGCGCATTTCCACTAGTTTTGTCATGTGTCCTTGATCAAGACCAATTTCCAAATTGTTGGTAGTTGCATTGGTGTGGTAGTTTCGAGTCTACACCCTCAATCATGTCCACCCCGACCCATGCGTTCATGCAGTTGTTTTTCCTATATGTTTCCTCTCCTGCAGTCCTTCCTCTGAATGTGGGTAGCATCTTTACCATAAATCCCTCAGAATTGTCCTGGGTCATTGCATTGCTGCTGGTTCAGAGGTCCATTACATTCGATTTTACCACAGAATGTCAGTCTCTGTGTATAGAGTTCTTCTGGCTCTGCTCCTTTCGCTCTGCATCAGTTCCCGGAGGTCTCTCCAGTTCGCCTGGAACTTCTCCAGTTTATTATTCCTTTTAGCACAATAGTATTCCATCACCCGCATATACCACAGTTTGTTCAGCCATTCCCCAATTGAAGGGCATACCCTCCTTTTCCAATTTGTTGCCACCACAAAAAGCGCAAACAATGTAGTTTTGAGTTTTGCAGATAAAATGTTTACACATTTGTTTAATTAAACATTTTTGGTGGTGATGGTAGTTATATAATTGTTTAAAAGAAAAGGACAATAGATACAGAAATTTTAAAAAGTTTTAATTAGAATACATTTTACTTTTTGATTAGAGGCAAATGTGATCTCATTTTAAATACATGTTCCTGGGGACTAAAAATTCATTCATATAAATCAATGCAAGGTAGCAAATTGGTCCAATATATGATCAAAATCTGAATTTAAAGGGTTCTCAGTAGGAAGCTAAGTCCAATTCATGCAAGAATATGAATCTCCTTTATAGCATATGACAAACAGTGATATATTTAGCTATATGTTTCAAGACTACAAACAAGGGAAAACTCACTCTTAATTTTGGAAAAGGTGTTCTTACCTCAAGCTAAGATCTTCATTGGTGCAGCTTCTCCTCATTGTTCTTAGTTCTGTCTATGGCTAAGCAGAAGAATTCTAATACTTCTTCTACCCAACATCATTTTATTACCCCAAATTATGAACTTTGATCTTTTCTTTCCCCTCACTGCCCTCTCTCCATTGTAAATTTCATCTACTTGCACAGCTATAAACATATCCCTCCAAAATGCATTAGTTCTGACCTTATTCTGAATGTTCACACCCACTTTTCTATGAATCTATAATAGTTAAGTATTCTTATTCTTAATATCATCCTTTTACAAAAAATATTAATTACCATCTCCTCTATGAAATTTCCTAGCCACTATTTCCAAATGTTTTTTTTTTCCAAACCTGACTTTAAAGGGAGAATCTGAACCAATTTATTTCAATCTTACCCTATAGGCATTACCACCAGCTAATGATTTTATCTTTTCATTGGCATAAGGAAATATATTTACAAATGTTATCTACTATATTGGAGCAAATTTTTCAGACCCCATATTTGTCCTCAAGGTCTGATTTTCTCAAAAATTTCATATTAAAATATTTCTTTTGCATTCTTCATTCTCTTCATATTGTATATTTATTTGTTTGCATGCTTATACCCACTGAATTGGCACAGTGGACAGAACACTGGACATGAAGTTAGAAAGACATGAATTCATTTCCAGTTTCAGATGTTTACTACTTGTGTGACACTGAGCAAATCACTTAATGTACCTCAAGCTCAGTTACTGCATCTGTAAAATGAAGATAAAAATCATACTCACAAGCTGTTTTGTTGTGAGAATAAAATGAGATTATATTTGTAAAGCTCCTTGCAAACTTTATAGTACTTTGTAAATGCTAATTATTCTGTTGTTGTTGTTATAACCACATAGTAGAATGTGAACTTTTAGGAACATTATTTCATTTTATCCTCTGTATCCACTGTGATTGAATTTTAAGTAGTTCTGTTTAGTTTGGATTTAGAATAACTGAAAGGAAAGAGTAAGAATTAAAGCTAGACCACTAAATTAGAAAGGAATTGGAAGTCATGATGATCACTACATGCTGAGATCATAAGTTTATATTATTATTATTATTATTATTATTATCATCATCATCAAAGGAAGTCACTAAGGTTTTTGTTTTGTAGAGGAATGGCACGATCTTGATACATTTGGAAGATGATATGGAAAACAGCATTGGAAAAGAATAGATTAGAGACCCACAAAATCAATTAGGAAGTTAGTGCAGTGCTGTAAATAGAACATCCTGAAGTAGATTGGTCAAAATGGAGTTGATGAGAGGCAAATAAGAGATATCATAGAGGTAAAAACTATATAGGTATTGAGCAATGATTAGATATGTGTCTGGTTGATTAGGGACATGGTTGAGGCCATTAGCCAAAATAAAGGGAAAAGAGAGAATAAAAGTTTGAGAGAAGACAAAAACTTTGGCTAAGACACTTTCAGTTTGAAGTTCTGGTGAACCATTTAGTTGGAGATACTCAGCTAGCAATTTGAGAAGGTAACTCTTTGCCCTATGACATGCTGGTAATGTGGGGGCAGGGGTGTTTGTGTGTCATTCTAAAGAATTGTTCAGTATATCTACACTAATTATAACTTTTAAGTTAATCAGAAATTCTTCCTCGTGTGCAAATGAATGAATAAAAATAATTTATTTACTATATGGGGGACAAAAATCAATCAAGGGTCATATATTAAGTATGTAATAAATTCTAAGTAATCAAGATGATCCCTACTCACAAGAAACTCAAATTCTAATATGAGTTTTTGACACCTGTAGGAGAGTTCAGATGAAGAATGTGAATATTCAGTGGTCTGAGTGGACACTGTGTCAGTGCAAGAGGAAAAGCTTTCCAGGTGACCAGGCGTAAAATGGGAGATAATGCTGCCAGGCAAAAATACATCTCTGGTATCATTTTGATTGACACAACACATTCCTTTGTGATATTGAATAATTGTCAATGCCAAAGACGATTGTGTTGAAAACTTTATTTTCTGGATTTTCATTTATTTCTCTTGAGTGGGTACTTTCTCTCTCCAATGACATAGATTACAGTCCCTATAAATGTCACTATACTGTAGAGTCTTCATGAATTGCTGTGATGCATGTGCTTGTGTATGTGCATACATATACATAAAGACATAAATACATATACTTCTATGTGTGTAAAATATAGGCATTTTGTATATGTGAACACTTTAATCATATATATATATATATAGCTTTATACACACAGATATATACATGCATGTACACATGTGTATGTGTGCTGTGCATAAATATATATTTATATATTACTTGTTGGCAATTCTTTTGGTGATGATCCTCAAAATGTTGTTAATCTGGTCCTGTAATGACACAACACTACATTGCTCAGCCTTTCAAGCTTGGTAAAATCTGTCAGAGCAAAGCCTTGAAAAATCCAGAATGACCTCCCTACAATTATGAGGTAACGGATTTGGAATTCAGTGGAGACTAAATATGCTTATTTTTGATTGAAGAAGTTATTTGTTACATATTTTCGTATAGAAGGGCTTGTATCTGCACAGATGGTCTTAATTATGATTTCCTAGAAGGCCTACATACCAACCAAATTACATCTCATATGTCTTACTAATATCAAAATTTCCACAATGGGGCTTTCTAACTGGAACACGCCTCTCAAGATCCTTTTCAAGATCTTTTTGTATATCATCAATGATATTAAATCTAAAAAGCATCCTAAGCACATACAATGTGAGACAGGCATTTGCCCAAGCTCCTTATATTCTGTTGGGGAATTTAAAAATCATAAAATGTAAATAATAATTTAAAGGAGGTAAAGAATACTAATAGCTTTGAGGATCAGAAAAGTTTTCTTGTAGAAAGCAGTATATAAACTGGACCTTGATGTAAGATAAAGATGATAAGAATGGAAAGTAAAGAGGCTGGGGCAGGAATACATTCTCACAATATAAACAGTCTGTAAAGTGGTGGCTGAAGATCAAATGCTGAGTTCAGGCAATGGCAGGGAGGACAATTTGACAAGAATATGAAAATCTCTTTAGCCACATCTCCCAGTTTTTTGTTATCTATAATTTAATATTCATAAGACTCATAGGAGGAAGGAATCACTAAATGAAGAAATTTTTCCTGGAGAGCCATATAAATATTCTATGATATTGTTTTTGCTTTCCTCTGTTTCCTCCTTGTCTTCTCTTCTCATCTTCCCTTTTCTCCTCTCCTCTCCTCTCCTCTTCTCTTCTCTCTTTCCCTCTGCTCTCCTTCCCTTCCTCTCACCTCTCTTCCTTTCTCCTTTCCTCCCAACCCCTTTCAAATATATATTTTATATTAAAAACTAACTATGATGTAGCAAAATTAGAATTTGAACCTAGGGATGCAATTCCTTAGCTGGTGTGACCTTTGTACTCTAGCAAATCTAGGATATAGGCTATAAATTGGAACAATAAATAATTAGGTCAAAATAGTAAAGGAACAGAAAGAGAAGAGTTTTGAGGTCAGGCTTAAGAACAACAAACTGGAATGAGAGATTCACCATACCTGTTAATTATTCAACAATCATTTATTTATTTAACAATTTACTATGTATAATTTGATGCTGAAGAGCAAGGGACAAAAACCAAAACCTAGACAATTTACAGCTGACATTCTGTCTGTAGTTATGTGTTTCTTTGAAGGCTTAGAGTTATACTTGTACACCATATACTATATATTTTTTGAAAATGCAGAGATAAGAATGAAAATAGTGGAATTTCTTTGATTTAAACAAGATAAACTTTTCATGTGATTATAGTTCAATTCAGTAAATCTTTATTAAGGTCCTATTCTGTGAAAACATAATGTTGGAAGTAGAGGAACAGGATGAAAAGTTTAGATAAAACAAGATGCCTGAATCCTTCCATTTAAAAGAGACAAATGACATACTCAGGGAAAAAATGTAAATTATAGTTATATACACCAGAGAGGTATATAAATTCCAAGGAGAAAGTAATTTATTAAGTCTCAGACATTTTTATTTGAGTGCAAATATGTCTGAGTGGGAGACAGGACTGACCATATGGTGGGGTAAGAAAAATGCAGTGTTGCAGAATGGGGAGAGTAATGATTTTGGAACTGGAGGCCCATGGTTCAATTCCTAGTCTTTATACTTACTTATGTGACCTTGAGCAAGTCCCATTCTCTCTCTAGCCCTCAGTTTTCCTATCTGTAAAGTGCAACACTTGGAATTATTATTTCTTGTATTTCTTCCCTCTCTAGATTCTGTAATATAAGAAATATAAAAAGATAGAACAGGAAAAAAAATCTCACCTATTCTACAATTCTGCCTACTCCTTTATATATAGATCTAAATATATAGAGATAATATATATATATATATAATATAGAGATCTAAATATATAGAGATCTAAATGAACTTCTAATGTCCCAACTAATTCAGAATTAATAAATTTTCTCATTCATATTCTTTCCAAATAGACTATTTTTATTATTTGGAAGGACAAAATGATGCTCTCCTTTGTGGTAACAGCTCATATGCAGGGTAAGTAATATTGAATTATGTTGTTTTCTTTGATAGATTATTTCAGGTTGTTATGTAACATGAGTTATAGTCTTTCATTGAGTGCCTATAATGTACAAAAACATTGTGCTTAGTGATGAGAGGGATACAAAGAAGTCTAACCTAATAGCAACACCACAATTTTATACAGCACTCAGAGTATAAAGCCCTTTTTAACAATGTATTCCTTGAAGTATGAAGTGCATTTTAAAATAGATAACCTGAATCTAAGAGGGTAATTGACTGTTTATAGGGAGTCGTAAAATATTATGGTCAGAAAGGGTCCCAAGAGGCCACTTACTTCAATCTCTATATGAAAAAATAATCTCCTCTACAACATACCCCAATGGTTACCTATAAACAATTTCTTGAAGATGTTCTCGTGAGTGGGAATGTAGCTCTCTTAGTGTCCTTCTAACTTTCTTGATTAACAGATACATAAGCCATGATACTTCTTTACATACATACTTCCCCACCATCATTTTAATATAAACAATTCCTTACTATACATATACATATTTATTAAGTGCCTATCATATGCCATGATTATACAAGGCTTTGCAAGGACAAAGATAGATAGATTATGCCCTTACCTTTATGATGCCTATCTAGTAATAAAAAAGTAGGGGAAGAGTTCGTGTGTATGCATACGTGTACATGTGTGTGTTTAACTAAACTTACCAAAGAGTCATATGATAGTTTCAAAGCCATCTAGAATAAAAATAGGTAGTTTCTAATCTTACTATTTTCTCTGTGTTCTATTAGTTTTTGTAGATGATTTGGATAACAAGAACCACTCCTCACTGTCAACAAACGGGAATGATGGATTTGGGTTAAGGATATAAAAACCACACACAGAAATAGAGCTTATTTTCAAACATATTTTCATCCCGTTGGAGGCATCTTTATCCTAACATAGTGAAATTTTTCACTGCCTACCAAATGAAATACTGACACCTACCACAGGAGGGCTAGTTTTTCCACAATTTGGTTTGAATTTATTTTTGCAACCTTTTTTCGTGATACTTCCTTGCATGCACTCCATGTTCTAGTCAAATTGGATTATTCAGTATTTCACCAATCGTACCCAGTCCTCTCCTGGTAACATTTCTGTGCAAAAATGGAATTTCTTCAAGCTAGAATGCATTTCTTCTTATTGAAATTGTTTGTTCCTTCAAGTCAGCTGCTCATGAAACATCTATACCACTCTCAGGAAGAAGTAGCCTCTCCTTCCTTCCTCCTTTCATCTTTATCCCCTCCAAAGTATTTGATCCTCATATAACTTGCATCATCATTTAATGTATGGCTCATTCCCCTTCTCCCAAAAAAAGCTAAATGATAAACTTTTCAAGAGCAAGAGCCATTTCTTTTGTTTTTGAAAAGAAGTAAAATCTACCATATCTTGTATATGGTGCTTAATAGATATTTACTAAATAGAATAAGATTGAACTGGAGGAAGAGTTAATGAATAATTGAAATTTTGGCAAGACCTTAGGTTCTTCATAAGGTCATAGACTTCTAGACTTAGAGCTGGAAGGGAAATAAATACCAGACCACTAGTCTAACCCTGAAATTCCACAGAAGGAAGTACAAAGAAGTAAGTGATTTGACCAAGGACATACAGATAGAAAATGACCTTTGGGATTAGAATATCAAATCTAGAACTCTTTCCTGGGAAGCACACAGAGAAAATGGGTCTGTGATTTCTTTGGAATAGGATAATTAGAATGTGCGGAAATTTCCTCTATTAATGCAAGTTGTCATCTTCTTTGTAATTTATAAAATTAGAGAGTTTTGTTGGTTTTGTTGCTTAGTCATTTTCCATCCTGTCCAGCTCTTTGTGACCCCATTTGGGTTTTCTTGGCAAAGAATTGAATGGTTTGCCATTTCCTTTTACAGCTCATTTTACAGGTTGGGAGACTAGACTTGCCCAGGGCAACATAGCTAGTAAGTTTCTAAGGCCAGATTTGAACACAACTCTTCTGGACTCCAAGCTGGGCACTCTTTCCCCTGCATCACTTAGCTATCAATTAGAAAGTTACTTTATAGTATTGAGGGGTTAAATGACTTGCTAGGGCCACATGGTCAGTTATGTTGAAGGCAGGTTTTGAACCTTTCTGGCTTTGAGGCTAGCTCTTTATATTGTGCCATAGTAATTACCTTACTAAAAATTGGTTTGAACTTTTTTGGAGATACATAGACTAATCCAAAATTCATCTCACTCCACATGCTTTATTGGTAGGGGACTGGATTTGTTTATTTATTGGAGACTAATTAAAATGTTTTGTAACTGAAAGTAGTTGTATCTAGAATATTTGGTAATGAGTTTTGTAATTGGATGTGGTACTTTGTCTTGAAATTTAATTCTGTGATGTGCTGTAATCAGAAACCAACATAATGTCAGTACTTTCTTTTTTATATGTATAGTGACTGTCCAGAAGGATATATGTGTATGAAAGCTGGCATGAATCCTGACCATAACTATACCAGTTTTGATCATTTTGGTTGGTCTCTATTGACTCTATTTAGAATAATGACTTTGGACTACTGGGAAAATCTTTACCAACAAGTAAGTCTGTATAGTAAAATACTATGATTTTTATGCATGGCAAAAAATATCACTTTATCTTTCATTTTTATCTTATTGTGAGACACTTTTAGGAGGGCTTTTTTTATTAATATTAAAAGTGGATCTGTGTTGTACTTTCAGAACCAGTGATCATCATATTTCATTCTGAGTCTTCATATATTATCACAAATCTTTTCATCCTTATTTGGGGTAATCTAGATTTCTAATAATCTATTATTAAGTACATATATTATGGCATATTGCTAAGAGCTGTGGATAAAAATACAAATAATAACACAATATCTACTCACAAAGAATTTACACTCTAATCTGAGACACAAATACATATAATCATAAAAAATTGTACATTATACGTATACAATAGATAGATATAAATATAGGCAATATTGTTAAATGGAGAATAGTTTTAAAGGGAGGACTCTTTGCAGAAGATAGTTTTTGAGTTGTGTCTTAAAGGAAGAGAAAGTTTCTATGAGGCAGAAATAAGAAAGGAGTGCATTCTTCAAATGTGGAATAGCTAGCATAAAGGCATAGAGATAGGAAATGGAGGGATTGGCTAGATCACAGAAGGGAAGAAGTAATGTCCAGCCAGGATGAAAATACAACTTAGATCCAAATTACCTAGGCCTTTAAAGGATAAACAGTGGAGTTTGTATATTTTCCTACAGGCAATGGAAAGCAACTAGAGTTTAGTGGATAAGGAAATCATATGGTCATATCTGTGTTTAAAGGAAATAACTTTGCCAATTGTTTATAACTTGGGTTGGAGTAAAAAGGGATTTAAGTCATGGAGACTATTGAATGCTTTTTCAATAATTTAGATGAGAGGTTTCTGAACAAAGGTAGTATCTATAAATTCAGAGAACGGGTCACATAAGAGAGATATCACAAAGGTAGGAATAGCAAGATTTGGGGATTAAATATGTGGGCTAAGGGTGAATGAAGCATTCAAGATTATGTCAAGGTGACAAAATCTGGAAGACTGAAAAGATGTCTGTGTCTTTAACAGAATTAGAGAAGTGTAAAAAAGGAAATGGTTTATGGGAAAAGATAATGAGTTTAGTTTAGGACAAGTTGAATTTCAGATGTCTCTAGAACATCTTGTTTAAAATGTTCAGCAATTGTTGATGCAGGACTGAAGGACAGAGGAATGACCTCATCCATATATAATTCTGAGATCCATAACACTTACCATGGGAGCTAATGAGGTTAGTGAGAGAGTCAGAATTAGGAGTGAAAATTGAGATCAGAACCTTTGACTCTCTACTTCTTACCATTCAAACATATAATGTCAATTCGTTCTAGTGTCAATTTTTGAAGTATTTTACTTTGATGAGTTTTTTTTAAAGAAATAACAAGTATTGGGAAAAAAATAAACCCACCACACTGATGTAGACAATTTAGGTAAATAAAGTCAAAAAGTCAAAATTCTCCAAGTCAAGGCAAAAAAATTACATTTTATTGGAAGAGGGCCAAGTCTCCCACTAAAATCGGTCATTGCACATATTACATAGTTAGACCCCAGCAAGCGACTCCAAAAGGCTGCAGAGACCCAGTTTATATACTAGGACAGTAACAAAATGAACATTTCCAAACAAGGTTTATGACATATCACAAAGCAGAACCTCATGTAGACCTTTTTTAGAAACAATTACTCAACTACAAAGCTGATTGATAAGTTCATTTAGGAAAGCCCATAGTGAGTAACCACGTGGCCTCCTTCAAGATGGAAGCTAGTCTCTCCAGAAGCTAGGAAAGGGGTCAGCCTTTCATTCACCTAACAAAGCAGTCCAAGAGTCAGAGTCCAAGGAGAAGCCGAGCTTCAAGCCCATGATCCAAGCTGTAGTCTCCAGCGCTGCTCCCTTGAGGACTTTCGAAGACTATCTCCAGAAGACAATCTCTTCAGACTATCTTCTCAAAGACAATCTGCTCTGAAGGAGTTCAAGGCTTGCTTTTTATGGTGACTTCTTGTCCCTTCCCCTCTTCACAGGGGCCAATCACAGTTTCCAAATTGTCTAGCACTACTCATGGGGCAGTGTCTGTTGGATACACAAAGTTTTGAAAAATGCCTCTACTTGGCATCAAAACTTACATCTCTCATAGATCTTGGAGGGAGATACTTTGCTCCTAGATTCACTTTTATGGAAACACTAGGCCAACCTCCCCTTCATCCATGTGTGAGAGGAATCCATTCTCTTTATCTTGAGAAGCAGAGGTACAAATCTGGCTCATTTTGACATCTTTTATTCCTCAGCACTATTCTGAATTAAGGTTAGTTTGCAAACCAACTTAAATCAACTGAAAGCTCAAGTGAACATATTTGCATAGACAAAGTTTGTTTAGACACATACACAAAAACACATATAGAACCCAGATCCAAGAATCTTATCTAATACCTAGTTTAGAAAGCATAGGGAAAACTAATGGAAATATATTTGCTAAAACTTTGGAATGCTACAATAATATTGTGCAAGTATGCCTGAGTGACAAATGAAAGATTAAAAATAAACAAACAAATTAATTAAAAAACAAAAACCTTAATCTGGGGTGCCAAAGAGAAGCTAAAAAAGTGGTTATATATGATGTTAGGGTAGTACATTCCAGTTCAATAGAAGAAAGACTTTTTTATCAGAGAGTTCACTTTGGGGAGGAAGGTGATATGCATCTACTAAGCAGGACATCTCCATGGTCTATTTAGGAGATGTACTTCTAGGGACGTCCCTCAGACTGCATGCTGATAAGAGATTGAATGTAGATCCTTTCTCCAGAGCTTATTCTCTATGTGGAGTATCTGCTTTATTGGAAGAATCAGATCCTACTAGCTGTTGGCATATAGCCTATTTTCTGCACAAAGTATTCAAAGGGTTTGGTCAACTTCCTAGGCTGAACCACTTGAAGCAAGTCCCCAAAGTCTGTCATCTTTAGCAAAATTAGGTTCATAGAGTGCAGGTGAAATGAGCATTCAACCACAACTTAAACTGTGGGTGTCTCCCACCATCAATAATGTAGGGATTGTGAGTGTTTTTGTTTTACTGTCATTACTGTTCAGAAAAAGTCTCACAAACTCCAGCTCTCTGTAACTCATATGGACCAATTTTATCAGTTCAGGCCAGCTCTAAGCATGCTTCATTTTCCTTGCTGGCTTTCTTCTCATCCTTTCCTTTCCAATTCTGAAACCTTAATCCCTTTGTTGTTGTTTTTCAATCATTTTAGTTAGAACTGATTCTTTTTTATCCTATTTTGGATATTCTTGGCTAAAATGCTGAAGTGGTTTATCATTTCCTTCTCCAGCTGGTTTTACAGATGAGGTAATTTAGGTAAACATGGTTAAGTCATTTTTCCCAGGGTGACACAGCTAATAAGTGTCTGAGTCTAGATTTGAACTGAGGTCTTACCAATCCTAGGCCCACTACTCTATCTACTGTACCACCTAGCAGTCCACATAATCCCTAGCTTCTTTCTATTTAGTTGAGATCATCAGTTCATTGATTTGGAATTGAAATGAACTTAGAAGTTATCTAGTCTACTTTCTTATTATAGGGAAACTAAGGCCCAGAGAGGTAAAGTAAATTATCCAAGATGACTCAAATAGTAAATAAGTGGCAGAACCAGTATTTTAACCCAGTTACTATAACTCCAAATCCAATGCACTCCACATTATGTTCTTATTTTTAATATTTTTTACTATTTAACCTTATTCTTCAGGGTGTATATGGTATGTGATGATATTATACCACCTGATCTTTCAATTGATTTCCTATCCAGGAAAGTAAAAATTTTACAATAATAATATATTACTGTAATGGCATATAATTTTTTTCTTGTTAAAAAAATAAAATACAAATGAGTAAACAGAAAAATAAGCAATTTTCCTTTCTTTTTTTTCAGATCCTACGTGCTGCTGGGAAGACCTATGTGGTATTTTTTATTGTCATGCTTTTATTCTGCTCCTTTTATCTGGTGATTTTGATCCTTGCTGTGATCATTCTGGCTTATGAAAAACAGAATCAAATAACTATTAAAGCTGTGAACAGAAGACAGATAAAATATCAGGCAATGTCATATCGGCAGAAAAGAAAAATAAAGCAAGTTCAGGTATTATCATTGTAAACTTAAAATCTTCATATAAAACATAGAGCTAGAACTGACTTCCAGAGCCTCTATCATCAATCACTTAACCTCCAAATAAATGTTACTTTATCATTTATTTCTTTCTTCTAGTTATATCTATCATTCGCTTGGAACCACAGCTGAGCAAGAATAACCCTCTAGACATTTTTATGGTCTTGAAACTATTGCCAGGGACTTCATTTACAATAGGGAGGTTTGTGTCAGTCTCACAACCCAGGTGCTATAAACTGTAAATTTTTCTAAACTTCTACTTTAACACCCTCAACTTCAAAAAGTTGAAATCTGTTTTTTTTCCCCATTTATAATTAAGTAGTCTGGTCGGGAGATAGGGAGTTAGAAAAGTAGATACATAAATATGGATAGAAATATGTTAATATATGCCTATAGATAAAGAGGCATACTTAAATATATATATACATATATATATATTACATATACACACTTCTATAAAGCAATCAAACATTTATTAAGGCATCTATGTGCCATCTGTATATAGAACAATATACAAATACATGTATACACATGCACATGTACACATATACATATGTATGTTTCTGTAATGGGCACAGACATCACTGATCTGAAATAGAGCATTTTGTTTTTTCCTTTTCAGACATTTACATTTCAGAATATAGTGTACAACTTGCTAATGAACCATAATAAAGTTCATTGCCAGGTTTCATTACACTTGGCTTTCAGCTTTAATTTCATTTATTTTTAGTTTTTATATGAGGAATAGAACTAAATTTAGAAAGAAATTATTCATTCAACAAATTTGACTTCATAAAGTCTTATTGATTCAATAATAAGCAAATGGCTATGTGTAATAATCCTGGAAAACCCAGAACATTATCAATATGGGAAATAATGGGAATGTTTACTATATTGATATTCTGAGCATTAGCAGAGAAAAGGTAAGATGACTTATGCTAGAGATAAAACTAGAATTTTGACCATTAATCAGATCCATGGTGCTGAAATACCTTACAAATTATTTTACAGATTTGTTTTGAGGAAATTTTTGAGGTGTTGCTCCTGAATATGTATTTAATTTTTGGCCCGGCAGACAATGGTAGCAGAAGAAATAGCTGAAGATGAAAGAGTTGGTGATGATCTAAATATAACACATCCAGAGAATTCTTCTGAAACATCCCAGTGTATCTCAAACAATGCCAACGTGAGAATGGACCAAAGGAAGAAAAAGAATCAAGAAAACCAGCCCGATAGAGAGGAAAAAGAAGTTGACCTGAAATTGCATCTATTTGAAACAGAAGACTACATCCGAAAAAAAATTTGCCTTCACAGTATTAAAAATCAGAGATTGACAAACAAAAGCGAGTTATTTTCTCCCCAGCAGGTATTGACTTTTATGTAAAAAGTTATTCTGACAAGTTGCTCCTTAAAAATTAAACTCCTCAGGGTTATATTTTTAACTTCTAAGGGAAAAAAGGTCTTTAGATGGGTTTGTATTTGCATACATGTGTTTATCAAACTGTTCTCCTGCTATCATTGTCTCTGGGAAAATAGGAATGTAGTTACATTTCTTTTTTCACTTACTGATTTTACAAAAAACTTAGAATTTTAAGAAATAAGAATTTCATTTTTGAGAAATGCAAAATGGGAAAATTTTCAAGTTTACTTTGGCTACATGTGTGGAAATGAAATCATGAATATTGGATTTAGGGAGATGTTTTAAAGTACACAAATATAAGTGGGAAATATGAGAAAATAATGATAGTTTCCTAAATGCTAAGGGTATATTTGGTAATCATTTTATAAGATAATATTTCAGACTTGTATTTCTTGGTGGTAATTTGAAGAGATATATATGTACCTATGGCAAGGCAAAGCAAAAAACCTTTCTTACATGCTTACAGTGTCAGACACTGTGTTAGGTGTTGGAGATTCAAATACAAGCAAAAAGAAAGGCAGTGTGTACCCTTCAAGGAATTTACAATCTAATGGGGAAGACAGCACACAGAAGGGAATTGGAAGAGGGGAAGGTTGTGAGGGAACCCACAAGGGGGCTTGATGTTGAAGACTGGAAAAGCAGAAACAAGAAGGGAGAGGAATGAAAATTCATTTTACTTGGCTCCTCCTCAAATGAAGATTAAGCAGAAATTCATCCAAGGGAGAGAAGAGAGGAAACAAACAGAGAGACAGTCCAGGGGGAAAATACACAGATAGACACAATGCATTTAAGGCATGACATTGAAGTCCAAATTCAGGTAGCGGTGTGGAAAGTACAAATAACATCAATGTCAGAATTGGTCTCCCAACTTCTGGCATCTCCAGCTATAACCCAGCATTCATATAGTTCCCAAAATAATATTCAACCGGAGTTACTGGAAAGAAAACTGGATTTTGGTACAAAGGACCTGGATCTAAATCCTGATTCTAATACTTAGTAGTGATGGTGGCCTTAAGCAAATTGCTTCCCTTTTTTTATCAGTCAGTTTACTCAAATCTAAATTGGAGGATTTGGATTAGGTGACCTCCAAAATCATTCCCAAGTCTAAACATAATATTCTCTTATCCTAAATTAAAAATCATTCTATTGTATTTCATCTGGCAAAGCATGTGAATTATTCTGCAGCCTCCCAATGTGAATGTCTTTAATTAATGAGTTTATTTCAATTGCTTTATTAGAATCTAATTTCATTAGAAAGCAGTATCTTACTATCCTATGACATATTAGGCTGGAGGAATTTTCCTAAAGCAGAAAAATTTTACTCTTGTCATAAGAAAACAATTATTTCAATTTAGTCTTTGAACAAGAAAAATATAGGTAAAATTTGAAAAGTAGTGTAATTCATTTCTCAGGGAACTATTGAAAGTTAAAGGTATTATCACTGTAAAAAGTTAAGATAAGAGACCAACCAATTTTAAATTAGAAACCGAAAGAAATGAGTACTTATGAAAGGTATCCACAATGACTTTTACATCAGCAAATTTGGCCTTTCCATACTCTGCTATTCTGTTTTCATACTCTGTCCCCACAATTTCTACTTTATTTTGTTCTAGTCCTGTAATTTCATTAGCAAATACAATTTTTCTCTGTATGCTTTACTAAAGCAGATGTGCTGCTTATTTGTACTTTATAATTTTGTAATTGTCAGTTTGAAGATGAGGCGATGTGTCAGGAGGAATAATGATTCATCCATAGTTAACAGCTAGTATGTATTCAAAGGCAGAACTTGAACCCAAGTCTTAGGACTGACTATCTGTTTAGGTCACACCTAAAGGTGTGTAAATTTTAGCATATAGTGCCCTATTTCTAGTGAGAACAACCAACCATCTGAAAAAATGACAGGTTGGAAAATGAAAATGTCTCCATGATAACCCTTCATTTTATATATCTAGGTATTGCCATGGAATATATTGTTTATTTAGAAAAAAGCAGCATGAACATATGTCTTTCATAGATTTGAAACAATAGTACATACCTCTTATGGGTATTTTTTTTTATGGCTAAGTAATAAGATCTAAACCAAGAACTAAGAAACAACGGAATATCCATGTACACATATTTTCATGATATGGATTCAGCCACTAATACAAGGCAGTTGTTTGTTGAATGAATCCATTATGACAATTTAATTTGTTTTGCATTTTTAATGCACAACTCTCTCAATGTTCCAGGCAACTCCCTCAGGTAATAATTTACACATTGGGGGAAAGCTTCATCTTCAGGAATTCCCTAAATCAGTGGAATCACAGATAAGTGGCTTACCCTGACAAATATTTTTTTAAAGACTGGGATAATCTGCAAAGGTTTAATTATTCATTTGTGAGTTGTTCAACTAGTAGCTGGTGAAAAAGTAGATAAGAGTACTGAGCTTAGAGGCAGAGAGGCTCAAGTTCAAATCTGGCTTCACACTCTGACTAGCTGAGTAGTCTTCACTTCTGATTGTTTCAGTTATCTCAAATGTAAAATGGAGATCATAATAGCACCTGCTTCCCCTGATTGTTATGAGGATCAAATGAAATATTTGTAAAAAGCGCTTAGCACAGGATCTGACATATACTAGGTACTATTTAAATTAGCTCTTCATTTCCCTTTGTGTGCCACTTACATAGTACTCTTGGGAACAGGTCACATGAATATAGTAATTTAGAATTTTAGAAGCTCTATTCTCATAATACTGTAATGTAGGCACTTTACGACCCCACTTAGGCTCAGAGAGCCTCTAAGACATGCCCACAGTTACTTAGATACTAATTATCAGAGCTAGGATTAGAATAATGACTTTTTGCATCTCTAAGCTCTGCCCCCACCACCCTGCTTCTCATTGCCCCTCAGGGACAAAAATGAGATTTTGAGGGGGTCTTTCATTAGCCTGCAAATTATTTTCATTTTTTATTTCATTATTGATCCCTTACAATGTTTTTTCTACCTGTGCCTAGAATAAATTTCCTCTTCACTTCTGCCTTTCACAATTCCTAGCTTCCTTCATGATACAGCTCAGATACAGCTGGAACATTAAACGTATTCCAGTCCCAGTTCTTAGTGTTCTTGACTCTGATATTATTTAGTTTTTACTGTGCATTGGCTTCTTTGTGTATATGTTGTTTCTCTCTGCTAGATTGTGTGTTCTCTCAGGACTCACAGGACTGTTCGTTTTTGTCTCTGTATTCCTAGAAATTGAGCAGAATGCTTTGAATTTTTTTTTTAAAACAAACTCACTCTTTTATTGTTATAACAAAATCTCTATGAGAAAATTCTCTCTGTCCACTCTGCAAGATATATAGTCTTAAAGAGCTGCCTAGCGCACTGCACTGGGACTTTAAGAAACACACCAGGGTCTTACAACTAACTCAGGTCAAAGGCAAGATTTGAACCTAGGGCTTGATGATTCTGAGGCTTACTCTCTAGCCACTAACTAGACACCTATCATCAATACCTTACTAAACCCAATCAATTCACCAATAAAAGGGATGCTTCTCAAGGGTAGGGACTGATTTGCTTTTGTCTGTTTCCAAGGAAAGCTTAATTAATTAAGGTTGAATCAAATCTAATCATATGGTCAGAGGAAATTTCAGCCACACCATCCTCTCTAATTTTTTTTTGCTTATTATAAGACAATTCATTTTTCAAAGTGAATTTGGTACCAATATAAAAAGTATATTAGGTTTAATTGACATTATACAGAAAGAGTCATAAGAAGATTATGGAAAGGAAGAGATTGAGAGGCCAGTTTAGGCTCTTTGTTGCTCCAGCTGGAATCTAACCTCCATGAATAGTCTTAATTTTGTCTGGAAGATGTGACTCTCCCATGAGAACCAGATCAAAAGACTCATAGACCTCACAAGACTTTTTGCTTTAATTTTTGTTTTAAAATTTTTTCAGATTATATGTTGATGTAATTTTTAAAATTGTTTTCTGACATTTTGAGACCCATGTTCTCTCCCTCTATCCCAACCCTCCAAACTTCCCTAAGACAGCAGGTAATTTAATATATGTTGTACATGTATTCTCATACAATATCTATTGCCATGTTCACCATGTTGTGAAAGAAGACATGCATAGCTTACACTAGAGAAAAAATCAGAGGAAATAAAATGAAGAATGGTATGCTTCAATTTGCATTCACACTCCATTAGTTCCTTCTATATTAGCAGATATCCTTTTTTGTTGTTAGTCCTTTGGAGTTGTCCTGGATGCTTCTTGTTGATATTATTTGTCATTCATAGTTGATGAACATATGCTATCATTGTTACCGTTTACAACATTCTTCTAGATCTGCTTACTTCTGTTTTGCATCACTTTGTAACACCCTTTCCAGATTTTTTGTGCATATCTTGTTTATCATTTCTTATGGAACAATAGAATTACATTAAAATCATATACCACAACTTGTTCAGCCATTTCATGATTGATGGACATCCATTCACTTTCTAGTTCTTTGCCACTACAGAGAGCTGCTATAAATATTTTTGTACAAATAGGTCCTTTTCCTATATCTTTGATCTCTTTGGGATATAGAGCTAATACTGGTATTGCTGGGTCAAAGGCTATGCACAGTTTTATGATCCTTTAGGCATGGTTCCAGACTGTTGTCAGAATGGTTATATCACATCACAACTCCACCAATAAAGTATTGTAAGATTTAAATTAACGCCCAATACTCCAAGTATTATATTTTATAAAGTTTATTAATAATCACTTGAAGTAAAGGAATAAAAAGGTAATTATCTAACAAAATATAAAGCCACATGAGTAGATTCTCCTGCCACTCACCTCACACCACCTCCACCAAACGGGATCATAGAAAGAGAGAGCAAGAGTTGGGGCTACACAAAATTTATATCAATTAATGTGAGGAGAATGGAGTGCTGGGAATTGTAGTTCTGGGGTTTAGATTCTAATTACAAAGTATTGGTGACCCAGTTTTTCCATATGTCTTCCAACAGTTATCATTTCACTTTCTGGTCATGTTAGTCAGTCTGACAGATGGGAGGTGGTGCCTCAGAGGTGTTTAGTTTGCATTTCCCAAACCAATAATGATTTGGAGCATTTTTTTAATATGACTAAAGATAACTTTAATTTCTTCACCTAGGAAGGCTCTTTTCATATCCCTTGACCAATTGCAAATTGAAAAAAACTTTGTATTCTTTTTAAGTTGACTCAGCTCTCTATAAAGTTAAGAAATGAGGCCTTTGACAGAGACACTTGCTATATTTTTTACCATTTTGCAGTTTTTCTTTCTAATCTTGGTTTCATTGCTTTTGTTTATGTAGAAACTTTTTAAAGTTAATTTTGTCAAAGTTATCTATTTTACATCTCACAATGTTCTCCATGTCTTGTTTGGAAATAATTTTTCCCTTCTCCACGGATCTGACAGGTAAACTATTCCAGGCTCCCCTAATTTGTTTATGGTATCCCTCTTTATTTGTAAATCATGTATCTACTTTGACTTTACCTTGGTATATGGTGTGCCTAGTTTCTGCCATATTGCTTTAGAGTTTCCCCAGGAGATTTTGTTGATCTTCGTCCAAAAGCTTGGATCTTTGAGTTTGCCAAATACTAGATTACTTTGGTCATTAACTATTGAATGTTGAATGACTAATTTATTCTATTTATCCACTGCTCTATTTCTTGGCCACTACCAAATTGTTTTGATGATTGCCACTTTATAATGCAATTTGAGATCTGGTACAACTAAACTACTTTCCTTCATATTTTTTTTTCACCAATTCCCTGGTCACAAGACTTTTTTTTTTTTTTTACCTAAGGTAGCACCATGATAATGATTATTATGACAATAATAATAACCAACATTTGTATAGCATATTAAAGTTAGTAAAGTAATTTACAAATACCTCTTTTTAAACTCATAACAAGTCCTGGGAATTAGGTTCTATTATCTCCATCTTACTAATTAAAGAAATCAAGGCAGACGGAGACTAAATGATTTGAACACAGTTACACAGCTCATAAATGTTTGAGACTGGATTCAAATTCAGTTCTTCCTGACTCCAACTTCAGGGCTCTATTCCACCTAGTTAAGATCACTGTAGCTGGTTAAAGTTCCCTTAGCTCCAGCAGTCTTCTGTTCTTTCCTCTAGAAAGAAAATGTTTTAGAAGGCTAAAATCGTTTCACATAGAGTTATACTTTTTCTTATACTTGATATTCAAACCTACTTCTTTTTTTCTTTTAATTTCACCTTTTCCCTAAACCTTTTTTGATACTTAGACTCCTAACATTATCTGCTGTTGCCCCCTGATCCCATTCAACCAATTGATGAAAATCAACCAAATGTGCTTCTACTTTGTTTTCTGAGACTTCTAATTTTCCTTGTTAACCTAATCTAACAATTATCACTTACTACTGATTTTGCTCTTTATTCAAAAATGGTTCCAGAAAATTATTTGTGTCCTGAATCTCCCTGAAGCAGAAAACAAATCTGGAATCCCTAGAATGTAAAGACACCATCATGAAGATAAGAAGGGTCTGTACATTTTCAGATCATGTAGATCATTGGTACTCAACATTTTTGTCTCTCAGGTTTCTTTCATTGAGGACCCTTACCACAAAGAGTTTTTCCTTATGTGCATTATATTCATCAACATTTACCATAGAAGAAATTAGAAGGAATGATTTTTTAAATATTAATATATCAATTTATTTAAAAACAACAATATGTCTAATATATTCAAACATAAAGAAAATGTTGGAATTTTTTTAATTACTATTTTTCCAAAACATAAATTATTTAAGAAGAGTATCATGGTTTTACATATTTTTGCAAATCTTTTTATTGTCTGAATTAATAAAAGACAGATAAATCTCATATGTCTTTGTATGTGCATTGTTTTAACATGTTCTTTTTATTGATGTTATGTGATTAAAATTTGGCCTCACACAAATAAGTAGTTGAAAGGGGAGTATTTTAATAGGCAAATAATTTCTTAATATATTATAAAATTATTTTGACCTCACAGACTCCCTGATAGGGTTTTAGGTGTCTCTCTAAGACCTACAGAACATGCTTTAAGAACTACTGATTTAGATAAAATGAAGATTTAGAACAGGGAAAGGTTAAAGAATTGTGCTCTGTAAAATTTAAATGGGAGTTATTTCTAATTGTAATGTCATCTTTAGTCATTGGGCAAAATCCAGCCTTTTGTCTTTTTCTTCAAATTTTCTTATAGGGAAGAACTGCAAAGAAAGAGCAGAAGGAAAGACAAGTAAATTTTTGCTGTGCTTCTAAGGATGTATTGGATGATCCAACTATCAGGAATAGAGTAATGGGAAAAAACAATATATTAAACAAGATGGAAAGTATGTTGCAATTTTTTTTTCTGAATTTAAAACAAATTGTGACCTAACTTTAAATCTCAACATGAGACACTACAAATGAATTTAGTAAAATAAAGTGTTTCATAAAAGCGGAATTTTTTTAAACATTGGAATATATCACCAAAATAGAATATCATATCATGTTTTCCGCATGTTCTAAAAAGTATAGAATAATTTGGACATGACTTCAGGTAAGTATTATTCTAGGTAACCTCTTCAAGTCCTTTTATTCTGTAGTTTTCATTTGAGATTCACAAGGTATTTTTATCGGGAGAATAAGAGGTCTTTGTCTTAGGACAAAAACTCTTAAAAAAGATTTACTAATGCTCATATTCATCACTACATTTCAAATGCCTTTCTCAGATTGAAATCCAACTATATGCATCTTCAATTTACTGTTTCTTATTTATTTTTCTGTGCGCAATACTGATACCATGAAAATGTTATAAAACTTATACAGAATATATTATGTTTTTACCCAAATGATTACAATTAAATGAGCAAATTCTGAATCATAAACCTGATTTCAAATTTCCCCACAAAAACTAAGAAGTGGCAATTTTACCCCTAAGCATTAGAAAGTACAAAGAAATAGAACAATTAAATTTTCTAAATTTTCTGTTTTACTTCACAGGAATTGATGACTCCAGAACTACATGTACAAATTGGTGGCACAGATTTGGTACCACATATATGATTTGGAATTGCTCTACACCTTGGATAAAATTCAAAGATTTTATCTCTGCAATTGTAATGGATCCATTTTTTGACTTAGCCATTGCCATCTGTATTATTATTAACATCACTTTTATGGCCACGGAGCATTATCTAATGACTAAGAAATTCTACGATGTGCTCTCTGTGGGATACTTGGTGAGTCTGTCACTATATGCCTTTTGACCTGCACTATAACTTTTTCTCAACAATATCACTTCATAATATTTCTTGTTTGTTCTTGTTTCTCCCCAATTATCAATGGTCACTTAATTACCAAATATGATGACTTTTTCTCATCTCATTCTTCTTGACTTTTCTATGGCATTCAGTATTCTTGGCCATCTTCCTCTTGCATATCCTCTTCTTTCTGAATTTATATGATAGTTGTTTCTTGGTTCTCCTACTTATCCAGTTGTTTCCCTTCTTATGTGTTCTTTACTGATTTTTTTAAATCATTCTTTCTTTTCCTATGTCATATAATGCTTAAACTGGTTCTTTGTCATCTTCGTGACTTTGATTCCCTCTATTCTCCCATTTTCCCCAGGTCATCACCTTACAATGGCTATACTTCTTTCCTTCCCTTTTACAAACCCATAATGATTCAGCTCAGCACTATACTAAACTCTTTTCTCTCCTTCGCCCTATCACACCTTGCCAGGCCCCCAACCCTGAATTACTCTGACAATCTACCTCCTTCATTCTTTTTACATGTTCCTGAACTCTTGAAATGATGATGGGTTGAACCACTATAGGTTTATATTCTCAAATCTCAACTTGATATTCCCTGCAGCAAAATAATCATTCTAATCCCTACACATTTCAGTACATTATCTTCCACCACAGTTGTTAAAACTTTCTCTTCTCTCTTTAAGCTTTCCACAGCATCCACTCCCCTCCCTTTCTGCTCTCACTTCATGCTTCACAAAAAGATAAAAACAAAAACTTTCCCCTTAACTGTTACTACCTTTTTCTCCTGGATCATTACTTCTCTATAGATTTTCATGAAATTATTCTCTCCTACTTCTCTTTCCACTATCTAGCCACTTCTTAGCCTTCACTGCTATATCTTCATCCATGTCCTCTCTACTATTTGCTGATGTACCCCATAGCTTTTTCTTTTATATAGGTTTCTCACCTATTCATCTCATTCGATCTCATGGACCCACTTATCATCTCTTTATAGATAACCCTCTGGTGTATTTAGGTAGCCCTAGTCTCTAACCCGACCATCATTCCCAAATTCACTGGCTGCCTTTGGGACATTTCTAAATGGATATCCCAGGAGCATCTCAAAATTAATATGTTCAGGAGGCAGCTGAGCTGAGTAGCTCAGTGGATTGAGAGCTAGGTCTAGAGACAGGAGATCTTGGGTTCAAATCTGGTCTCAGATATTTCCTAGCTGTGTGACCCTAGACAAGTCACTTAAACCCATTGCCTAGCCCTTACCGTTCTTCTACCTTAGATCAATGGAAGATAAGGATTTAAGAAAAATTAATATGTTCAAAATAAAAATCATTATGTTACCTCCTCCCCTCCCCACTGAACAAAGAAAAAAGGAAAGTATTCCCTATTATTCCATAGCACCAGGTTCATCTACCACAGTGTCATTTTTGGCACTTTAGATTTACTCAATTCTTATAGACTCGCTGTCACTTTTGTGGTTTCTACCTGGACATTACCTTATGCATTTATTCACTTCTTTTTATTCATGCCTCCCCCTCCTAATTTTAGCAACTTGTTACCTCTTGTCTTGGCTACTGCTATAGCCTGCTAATTGCTTTCCATGACCCAGGTCTTTCACCACTTCAATCTATCCTTTATTAAGCTACCAAAGTGATTCTCCATAAGCGTTGTTCTGACCATGCACCTTCAGGCACATGTGTGCAGGATCAAATATAAAGCACTCTGTTTGTTATTAAAAACTCAACAGAACCTGGACCATTCCTATCTTTCAAGACAAATTTTATTTCCTTTCTTACAATTGGCGAGTCAACTACAATGGCTTACTTTTTTTCCACATAAAATTTTATCTTGAACCTCCATGCATTTGTGCAAGCTGTCTCACATACCTGGAATGTTCTTCTTCCTCAACCCTGCTTCTTGGATTACCTGTTTTCCTTTAAATCTTCATATATTAACTAAAGCCCTGGATCTGAAGTCAGGAAGACCTCGATGCAAATGTGACCTTAGATATTTACTAGCTCTGTAAACTTGGACAAGTCAACTAACTTCTGTCTACTGAAAAATGGAGATAATTGTGGTGCCTGTCTCCCAAGGTATTTATGAAGATCTGATGATATAATATTTTTCAAGAGCTTAGATAGTACTTGGAAGCCAATAGGTGTTTAACGAATGCTTGTTCCCTTCCCTTCTCTTCCCTTTTCCATCCCACATTTTATAAAAGACCTTTCTTAGTCCCCTTCCCACCTCCCAGCTCATTCTCCTTTCTGAGATCAACTCATATCTCAATATATTGTTGCAAACACTTATTTGCAGCCTGTCTCTTCCTTTAGAATGTGGAATTTTTGAATGTAGCAACCATTTTTAGTCTTTCTTTGTATCTCTACTTTTGTTGTTTGAATGACTGAACGTCTTCCATATCATATCCCTTATGTTTATTCCCTAAGAACCTGTCCAAGCACCCATGCACATTTGAGTCAGCATTCCACCCCATCGCATCTTCCTGTCTTCCTTGCCTCACTTCTTAGCTTCAAACGGCCTGCCCTGAAGCTGAGTGGTTCTAATTGGTAGGTGAAGGAGTAAGAATTCATCTATCCAGCCACAGGACTTAAGATCCAGCCATCTACCTCGACTTTTTGCCACTTGCCCTGTTGCATATACTCTCCTTCTCTCTTGCCTTTTACTCCTGCTGCCTCATTCCAAGAACAGAAATCTATTAATTCCTTCTGCAAAGGACTTTTCAATCAACTACCTTCGGACTTTACTCACTCTTCTTTTGACTTATAGAAGCTGACTTCTTTAATTACCACTCCTATATAAAGATTATTTCCCATTCTCAGAATGTGCACTCCCAGACTATGTTTCACGTTTGTATGTGTACCCTCAACAATTAGCATAGTGCATGGCATATAGTAAGTACTTAATAAAAACATTTTCATTCATTCCATTTTTATACAAATTTTCCTTCTCTCTTTTTTCTTACTCCTTTATTTTGTAAATGTATTTATTCATTTATTTATTTTTCGTTTCATCAGTGTATTCAAGTAACTGTCTTCCTCCCCTACTCCCATTAGTGAAAATTTCATTTAACAAAAAAATATAAGTATCATTAAAACTATCTTATTTATTACTATTTATCAATTCTTTCTCTGAGGTGGACATATGCAATTCATTCCTCAAACAATATTTCTGCCTCTATGGTTCTGCTCATTTCATTCTTCATAATTTCATACATTTCTTTCCATGTTTTTTCCAAAAGTAACCTGCTTGTCATTTCTTACACTGCAGTAGAATTCCATCACAATCATATGCTATTACTTGTTTAGCCATTCCCCAATGAATGAGCATCCTTTCAATTTCCAGTTGTTTGCCACCACAAAGAAGGCTGCTATAAATACTTTAGAACATACAGGTTATTTTCTTTTTTTCCCTGATTACAATAGGAAATAAACCTAATAGTGATATTGCTGGATTAGAAGGTATGCACAGTTTTATAACTCTTTTGAGTGTAATTCCAGATTGTACTTTAAAATTCCCAAAATCTGGAATTAAGTTCAGAGTTATAAAACTGTGAATTCCTTCCCTTTTTTTGAATGACATTATACACTACCACAGATTTTATTATCAGTTCTTCACTGATAAAAATTGAGGCAGGGAGACTAATTAAGAAGCTATTGAAATAACTCAGGAAAGAAGACCTGATGGTGGCTGTGTGAGTATAAAGACAGAGATATATGCGATGTTGTTTTGGTAGAAAGAGAAGAATTTTGAAACTGATTATATACATGGAATGAGGGGACATAATGATACCAAAGACACAAACCTGAGAGACCTAAAGAGATGGTGATGACTGTGATAGAAATAAGGCAAATTGGAAAATAATCAAGTTCAGAGGGAAGATCATAAACATCATTTTGGCATTTTAAAACTAATATATCTTCAAGATATCTAGTTTGATTGTTATAATAGGCAACAGATGATCATGATTATAGAGACTTTGGCTGAATATATAGCTTTGGGATTCATCTGCCTAGAAACAAAAACTAACTGAACATATGAAAGATGATTAGGTCACCAAATGAAAAAATGTAGAAAGATAAAGTGGGTCAAGTTTAAAGCCTTGGTGTATACCCAGAATTAGGCGTCAACCATTGCATAAGCTTTAGACATATGGAACTCTTATGAAAACAAAAAACTAATAACATGTCTCCTGAAAGAGGTTGTAATGGCAAATGTTGCATTTTAAAGGGAAGACGAGATTTTTAATGGTCTTCAGAATGTCAGTCCTCTACATCACACACGCATATGTAATTTCTGTGAGAACTGCTAAGGAGATACAACTTAATGTTAAATATAATCAATAGAATTAATATAATAATGTATAAAAGTAATGTTACAATAAAAATAATTTGTGTAAATATTATTATAACTATTATAACAACACAGGAATAGGAACTATGCTGGTAGTTTTATTAGTGTAGGGAACTTCTAAATAAGGAAACTTCTACATCAATGCCAGTTGGCACTTCTATCAGCCTTACAGTATTAGATAATAGCTTTGATTCTGAAAAGATAAATTGATAGGCTTATACAACCATATCATATCAGAAGCAGAAATATATATGCATATACACATATATATACAAACATGCATAATTTCAGGCATTTATTTCTAAAATAATATTCAATTTTATTTTTATTTAGGTCTTTATTGGGATATACATAGCGGAAATGTTTTTGAAAATAATTGCTCTACAACCATATAATTATTTTCAAAGAGGCTGGAACGTATTTGATACCTTTATTGTTATACTTGCTTTAGCAGATGTGTGTATGAAAGTGGTGGATGGTTTATTACTTTTCTCATGGTTCAGACTGGTAAGTGCAAACTAGTCTAATTTTTTATTCTACGTGCATTAATCCTTATGGAATTGGTTGTTACTAACAGGTCACTTGTCAACTCTGCCTTATTGATATAGATCAAGAAAATGGAATACAGTTTGCTTAGTTAAGACTCAGGGATCAAGATGGGAAGTAGGAATGGAAATAGGTGAGATTCTAGAAGGGTATAGATGCTCAGGTTCAAAAAGAGTTGAAGATCCAAAACTTGGTAATTAACCTGGAAGGGATGAGTTTATATCAGTACTAGATAATCAATTCTGCATCCCAAATACCTACCTAGGAAGGTAATGAAGGAGACAGTGAGGTGGCTCAATGGATAGAGGAGTGGACCTGGAATAAGGAAGGCCTGAGTTCAAATCTAGCCTGAGGCACTTACTGTGTGATCCTGAGAAACTCATTTAATCTATTTGCCTAAATTCACTGGAGAAGGAAATGACAAACCATGCCAATATCTTTGCCAAGAAAACCCTACAGACAATATGGTCCATGGGTTCACAAAGATTTAGACACAACTGAACAACAACAGTGACCACACATAATGCTATGAACATACTGGTCACTAAAAATGTTGAGAACCCTTCTTGCTCTTTATTTCAATATTTGGAGCTAATATGGTCAAGAATTACATAAGATATAAATGGGTTGTTAACTGCATGATTTGAAGAATCATCCACATTAATGAAATCACAGATCCATTGAAACATCAAAAGAACATGTAATGAATTCTTTGAGAAGAATGACTATTTGATGTCCAGTTTCTGGATATTGTTAAGAAAATTTTATATCTTTCAGTATTTGTTTATGGTTTTTGTTTCTATTTTTTTACCACAACTGTGGTTTCATCAATGTAGGGAGATCCTGGTTAAGAATTTGATCTACCAATAAGATTGGCAACTTCTCTGAAACTTATTCTCTTAGAAAGTCTCCATGGGACTTTGAAAAGTTAAATTATTTGTTCAGAGTTACATAGTCACAATGTAAGAAACAAAATTTTAACCAAGGTACTCCTGACTCCACAACTTTCTTACTCTTTTAAGCCCCAGAGCCTCTCAAATTTGTGCTTGCTTGATAATCTTAAATACTCTTGAGTCTTGGCTTTGCTGCCTGTATTTGATTTCTTACAAATAATCCGACTATGGCCTTTTAAATTTCATCCAAATCATTCAAAAAAACTAGGGACTGTGGGAAATAGTCATAGCAAAGCAAAGTAAAAAAAAGGTGAAAATTGAGAACCAATGAAGAGATACTTTAAAAAGTTGTATTTGGCAGGTTTTATTACTAAGAATAATATCTTGGATTTGCCTATACTTTAGCACTTTAAATAATTGTTATTCTGAATTGTGATTGTTCTTAATATTAAAATTCTGTTTCTTCTTTTTACTTTTTTAGCTGCTGGTTTTCAAATTGGCAAAATACTGGCCAACCTGGGAAAAGCTGATAAAGATAATTAATTACTCTGTAGATGCCCTTAAAGGCTTATTTTTGGTTTTGTTTATCACCATGTTCACGTTTGCAGTGGTTGGCATGAAATTATTTGGTCAAGGCTGCCAAGAATGTCTCTGCAAGACTGATGGTGACTGTCCATTTAAACACTGGCACATGCATGACTTTTTTCACTCCTTCCTGCTGATGTTTCGAGTGCTCTGTGGTGAATGGATAGATTCTATGTGGGACTGTATGAATACTTACGGCCGAAAGGAATGCCTTATCTTTTTTGTGGTGGTTATCATTATTGGAAAAATGCAGGTATGTAATCAGAAGCTTTCAAGTATTCATTTTAAAAGGTTTATTTTTTATCTTAATAAATTTTAGTAAAATTTAGTATTTAGTAACTATTTATTATATATTTAGTAACTATATATTAATATAGTAAATATATATTTAGTAACTATATATTAATTATTCTGATCTAGTGGGATTTAACATCCTTTAACTCTAGATGAAGACATAGCTATGTCATCAGATAATTTTGAAGTAAGACTATTCCTAGTCATTATACTGGTGACATATTCAATTTTTTGGACATTTATTAATTACTCACTAATATGCTAGAACTGCGCTAAATAAACACTTGGGATAAAGAGACAAAGCAACAAACAACTAGCCTAGTTTAAAAAAAAACCTCTTGCCATCTGTCTTAGAATCAGTACTAATTATTAGTTCCAAGGCAAAAAGAGTATTGAAAGTTAGGCAATTGGAGTTCAAGAACTTGCTCAGGGTCCCACAACTAGGAAGTATCTGAGGCCAGATTTAAACCCAGGATCTCCCATCTCTAGATCTGGCTCTCTATCAACTGAGCCACCTAGCTGCTTCCCCTGTCCCTACCTAGTATTAAAATAGCTTAAATGCTTCTGAGAATGATAAAACATGCACATAGGTAATTTGGAGAAAGGAATAATATTAATAAATGAGAAGATCAAGAAAGTTTTCCTATCAGAGATGAACTGGAGCTGAGCCTTGACTCAGGAACCTAGTGATTCTAAAATGTAAGGGTAAAGAGAGAGTAGAGTGTTTCATTAGCATGGTCTATGCAAAGATCCTGGGATGGAGATGTAATGTTAAGTTTGGAGAACATCCAATGGAATCATTTGGCTAGAATATAGAGTACAGGAAGAGAAATGATAAAAAAAAAATAGTAAGTACAGAAAATGATTTGGGAACCACATTATAAAAGATTTAAATATTAATGACATGGAAAAACCTGTGTGTCATGTATATTATTTGGTTAATGATGAGAAGAATCAATTAAAGAGTAAAGAATTTGGAAACAGAGAGAGAAATTAGGAGGCTTATTCAAGTGAGGTGTTGGCAACCTAATGAAGAATCATAGTCATTCAAGGAGAGATGAAGATATAAGAGTTATTGTAAAGGTAGAATCTTTCATGGTTGGCAAAAACATATGGAAGGTGACAGAGACGTGTCTGACAACTAGAAGATATAGCAAGTGAAGAAAAAGCAAGAGAGATCAATTAAGAGCCTATTGCAAGGGGCATCTAGAGGGCTCAGGGAATTGAGAGCCAGCCCTAGAGAAGGAAGGTCCTGGGTCACAAAGCCAAGAAATATCTTGAGGCCAGATTTGAACCATAGGAGTCAAAGAGAATATATCCAAGAGTTATTAAGGAGGTAGAAAAGATTAGTAACTGATTGTGTGGATGAGTTTACTATTGACTACTTATTCCTCCTGTGTAGTATATCTTCTCTTAGATTTTATAACCTTATTCTCTAATGCTTCCCTTTCCTGTTTGACCACATCTTCTTTTTCTCCTTTTCTAGTTCATGATCCTTAACTCACCCCTTAACTATAAATATAACTAGTCTCTAAGACTCTTCTCTATGTATACTTTTCTATTTGGTGACTTCATCAATTAGTGTGAGTTTAATTGTCATCTCTATACAGATAATTCCCTAATATATACTTGCAGTCCTAGGATTTCTCCTTGGTTCTAGGAATAAATGACCAGCTATCTTTTGGGCAGTTCATCTCAAACCCAGAATATCCCTAAATAACTCATTATCATTCAATTCAAATCCACTCCTCTTCTGGATGTTACTATTACTCTAGAAGGCCACCACTCTCCATTTCCAAAGTTTTCGACTTTAATATTTTCCTTGATTCTTCATTTTCCTGCACCTCACCAATACAATCAGTCACCAATTCTTATCCTCAACATTAGCTGAAGAATGGTAAAAATGTTGATGAATGAGAAAAGCTGATGGAGAGATTTTAATTTGTTTCTTTTTTGACTTTTAGGCATTTGTACTCAACATTTTTTCTGGGAGACTTAACAAATATATCAATGGTAACTTTGGAGAAAGATCCAGTTTAGTGATGAGATTGGAAACTAGGTTACAAAGGGGTGAGAAGGGAATGAGAGGAAATTGAAAGGTAGTTTAGTAATGAAACATAGAAGGAATATGTCAGAGCTTGATGGGTTGATATGGGGTAGTGAAGAATTTTTTAAGTTAAGGGAAGACTCAGGCATTTATGAAGGTATCAGAGAAGAAACCAGTATATGAGGAGGAATTAGTTATAAGACCAGGGCGCAGAATGATTGTAAAGTCAACCTCCTAGAAACAATAACAGGGGAGAGCTATGATCAAAGGTACATGTAAAAGGGAGAAGGCTCTTTTTCACATATAGAAATAGAACAGAAGAAAATGGGGAGATAATGTCAGAGGGTTTTGAGATGGGGAAAGAGTAGAGGCACTTATAGCAAGTGAGTTCTGTTTTCTCAGTAAAGTCTATAGCATGAAGGAAGGGTTGAGGTAGAAAGAGTATCTAGTAGAATGGTTGGATCAATAAATGCCTACTAAGCATGTTCTCAAGGGCTCAGCAAAATTCAGAACCACTTCATTTGTCCCATTCAAGGAAGCAGGATGGCTTGAGAAAAGATGAAGCTATGGAGTGTGCCCTTGGCTTGGTGTAGGATGATAGCATTATAAATTATAGTTTGAAGAGACTTTAGAAGCCAGTACACTTATCCAAAGATGATGAATCTGAGACCCAGAGAGATTGTTGTTTGTCTAGGTTCAGGTATCTAGGAATAATCTGAGAGGGATTTGAACCCAAGTCTTCCTGATTCAAAAGCTAGCCTCCTTAAATGGCACTTCACCTGGCATCTATGAGGCCTTAGAACTGATCAAGATCCTTATAGTTTATGACCCTATGAATTCTCTGAATATGTTTCTGGAGTATTCAGGACTCTTAAATACCATACTTTGAAGACATGTGTTATGCGCTTATTACATATATGTGTGTCTCCCTGCATAGAGCAAACAGATTTGCCTTCATTGTGTTGATTTTTTTGTACTTTGATCTGCAGCAATCATTTATTTGAGGGCAATTGTTGTTTTTTCAGGACACAAGAGATGCATTTATAATCCAAGATCCTTGTTAATAATTTCCCATTTAATTACTGGCCCTCTTTGTGGCTTTGGTGAATTCATTCTGTTCAGAGAACTTGCAGCAATCCAAGTGAGCCCTGAATCCAATAATCTCCAGCTTGCAATGGCAGGGATTCAAAAAGGAATATATTATGTGAAACGAACTTTATTTGACCTTGTTGCAAAAGGGTTTTCTAAGAAGCACAGAATTTCAAATGGTATCCAAGGAGTGAAAAACCTAAATATGGAGAAGAGGAATTTCACATCCAACCATAGTTAATGAAATTAAGAAAAAATTCCAGAATGATAAAGATCTAATCGTCAAAGATAAAGGGCTTGGCAAAACTCAAAACCAATTCATTGGTCCCATTAAAGGCAGCAGAATTGTCTAAGAAAAGATGCAGCTGTGGAGTATGTACTTGGCTTAGTATAGGAAAAGAGTACTATAAATTATAGTTTGCAGCAACTTGAGAGGCCCAATAAACTTATCCAAAGGTGATGAATCTGAGACCCAGAGAGATTAAGTTATTTGTCTAGGTTCAGGCAGCTAGAAATTATCTGAGGGGAATTTGAACCCAACTCTTCCTGATTCAAAATCCAGCCTCCTATCATGGCACTTGACCAGGCATCTGAGGTGCTAGTACTCATCTGGATCGTTATGGTTTATGACCTTGTTTCTATGAATGTGGTTTCTTCAGTTCTCAGGACTCTTAAATATCACACTTTGAATCCATGTTTGATGTGCATATTACATATGTGTGTTTCCCTGCAAAGAGCAAATAGATTTGCCTTCATTATATTCATTTTTTTCTGTACTTTGATCTGTAGCAATCACTTATTTAAAAGCAATTACTGTTGTTTTTTTCAGAATATAAGAGGTGCATTTATAATCTGAGATATTTGTTTTTAATTTCCCATTTAGTTACTGGTCCTCTTTGTGGCATTGTTGAGCTCATTCAGTCCAGAGAACTTTGCAGCAATCCAAGTGAGCCCTGAATCCAATAATCTCCAGCTTGCAATGGCAAGGATTCAAAAAGGAATATATTGTGTGAAACAAACTTTATTTGACCTTGTTGCAAAAGGGTTTTCTAAGAAGCAGATGATTTCAAATGCTATCCAAGGAGAGGAAAACCTAAATTTGGAAAAGAGGAATTTTGCATACAATCATATAGTTAATGACATGAACAAAAAAATCTGGAAGAGTCAAGATAGACTACATAGCAACGGATGCCACTTGGAGAAATATGTGAGGGACAAAAGTAATTTTCCTTCACTGATTCCTAATCCTAGTTCCTCAACATTAGCACCAATTGCTTTGGGAGAATCTGATTTTGAAAATGTCATCAAAGAAGTTAGGAATGGATTGGACATTGACAGCAGCAAAGAGGTAACAAACCTTACAGGGTTTTTATATTTATAATTATTTTTATTATTATCATTTAACATAGTTAAGCAATATGGTTTTGAGTCTTCAAGGCTGAAAACTCCCACATTACACATTACACAATACACTATTTGTATTCATCAAATGAAAAAGTAAATGGTGACTTAATGGCCCAACAACTGGATTTTCCTATATCAGAATTCCCTCAGGAAAGTAATACCTTCAAGAAAAACAGATTGGGAAGAGTTTAACACCTAATATCCTTAGGGAATTGATTGGGGCATTGAGATGTTAAATGCCTTGCCCTGGGGCATGTAAGAGGTAAAATTAAAACCATGTCAGCCTGTCACAGAAGACTCCTCTCTCTGACAATCTCTGACAAAATATTATAAATTCAGTGATGGTATATATTCTGGAAACTATGGTCTAGGGACCAATTGAAAAATGGAAAAAGTATTCTTAACTTAAGGCTAGGGTTGAAACAGGCTTCAGGACAGATTTGGCCCTCAGATCAACCCTTATTCTAAATAATTGGTATTTAATTAATAATACATTCATGTGAAAAACATACTTGATCAAAAGATATGTGTAATATCTTAGAAGTAAACAAAAGTCAAAATGACAATGTTAATGTGCATAATCCTTGAAATAATGCATAGGCCCTCGGGCATCCATGGCCCAAGGTGGGGAATTACTGTTAAATTTTTTTTAAAAAAAGCAAAATAAAACTGCTCCTGATTTTTAGTGTGATTTTTATGGAATTCTTTTAATCACCCATTTAATATGGACTTTCAATTATGGGTTATACTTTCTACTCTTCTGCAAATATGGGAGGCTATGAGTATGGAACACTACATTTAAAATTAGATTTGGTTGATGTATTGGCTAATTTTGATGATTGATGGTCTATGTATGTGAATCATGACTCCACGCTGTCACCAAATCCAATGAACAGGTATGAGGGAAAGAAAAATCAATTTTTAACACACCTGTAAGATTTCAGGGTTTTTTTGTCATAATGTGTACTTGTGTTTTATGCCACATTTCTCTTATTAATATTTTGGCTATATTTCTCATTTTTTAAATATAAACTGGCATTATAATATACTGGAATCAGTCCAAAGATTAAAGCTTCTTTGTTTTGGGGGATGGGCATGTTTTTTAGAACCTGCACCAACATAGTTCCTCTGAAGATAGCATGATTCCCATCCTTGCCTCTGGAGAAGGAGAACAAGCAGTAAATAAATCTCTGAAATCAGATGAACCAGGGGCCTGTTTTACATATGGTGAGTGAACCAAAAATTCCCACAGTTAATATTTTTTACTATTGTTTTAAACTTCTTTTCAACCTTAGTAATAATAAAATGTGTATACTTTCAATTTAAATCATTCGTTAACAATTCCCACCATGACTACATTAGCAACATCATTTAGAATCATATAATCAAAAATATTTTAATAATAAAAGGATTAAACAAAAATGGAGAAGAAAATATAAAGTTTTACTATCAAAAACAACTGACCTAAAAAGAAAAACAGAGGAGAAAAATTTTTAAACTTATTTGTTTGTTAAATTAAAATTCCCAGGTAATTCCCTTGCTCCCTCTTATACATTAGAGAAAGCATCACTTAATAAAAAGATATACGTGTACATATATAACTATGTTTTTCTTGTTTGTATTTACCAGTTCTTTGTTTAGAAGTAGACATACACAATTAATTCTTCAAATAATATATTTGTTGGTTTATGTAATGTATTTTTGATCTTCAACAACACTATTTACTTTACCATGAGGCAAAAGAAGCAATGAAATAATAGATACTAACAAATTAAAACATGCATAAGTGACAAAATACTTTGTCACTTTCTGCAATTTGTCTGCAATATCTGTCTGTCAATGTCTCCAAATTAGATCCTAAACTCCAATGAATGCACTTCATTTCTGTTGGTGAAAAATTGGCCCACACAAACAGTCATCTGTTTCCTGAGGGAAAAATATTCTACTTAAGATAACTTACAATTCAGGACTATAGGCTTCAATGTCATTATAAATTTATGAACATCTCTGTGACATATAGCTGCTTCTCTGCTTTGATTGCCTGAATAACTAGTCTTCAGATGAGGAAATTATCTTTCTTTCTTGACTTTTGTATGACGTTTAGAAAATCTTTTAATTAACCATTGCATTTCAAATACATATGACTTTCAGATCTACTTGTCCACCCCTAATCATTTCATCTCCACTTGCCTTTTAGATATCTTGACCTGAATATCCTGTAAACATCTTATACTCAAATGTCCAATAGTGAACTCTTTATCTTTTCCTAAAATTCTTCACCTCTTCCTAACTTCTTTATTACTGTGAAGGATAGCACTGCCACTCTAGTCACCAAATTTTACAGCCAATAATCCTTAAGACCTCAGGCTCTCTCACTAGCCCCAGTAATAGTCAATGGTCATGTCTTATCTTCCTACCTACATCACCTCTGCCACTTTTAAAGAAATCTAGTTGCCTCATAAAATCTAGCAGGCAACAGACTAAGTATTTGCTCACCCATAATTCCTATGAAATGGTTTGGATCGATTTGTCCCTTGGCATTTTTGCAGACCAGTAGCCAAAAGCTTAATTTTTACTGAAATAAAACTAATTCTGACTGCAAATCAAATTTTCATTGAGAACAAAAAAAAATGACAAACCCTCATCACTTCACTTTTGGACATCATTAGAATAGTCTGCTTATTGATCTTCCTGCCCCAGATCTCTTCCCCATTCTAATCCATTCTCCACTTAGCTATCAAATCCATCTTCCTAAAGTGCAGGTCTGACCATATTACTTTCTTTATAAATAAGTTGCAGTGGCTTCCTATTTCCTCCAGGACCAAATATAAATTCTTCTGTTTAGTTTTTAAAACTCTTAATAACTGGCTTCTCTCTAACTTTCCATTACTTTTGCAGTTTATTCCTCTCCAACTGCTTAATAATCCATTGAACTCTGGTCTCCTTGCTGTGTCTCAAATGTAACATTCCATCTCTGATTTCTAGTATTTTCACTGGCTGTCTCTCATTGCTGATACTCTCCTTCGTCTGCCTATTATCTTTCCTGTTTTCCTTCATCTGTCAGCTAGCATCTCAACTCCTGTATGAAGCCTTTCAAATTCCTCCTTAATTTTAGTCCCTTTTCTCTGAGATTATTTCCAATTCATTATGTATCAATCTTATTTGTACATAGCCATTTGCATTTGTCTTTTTCATTAGATTATGAGTTCTTTGAGAGCTGGGACAGAGTCTGCCTTTATTTCACTAGGACTTTGCATGATTTTTAGCACATAGTAAGGTACTTAACAAATGCTTGCTGTTTGATTTTTCTTATTGGTCCTCTTTGTTGATTCTGTAATATATGGATTTTCAGTTGTCTTTGGTTTTTGCTCCAATGTTGCAGCCTCTATGATATATTGCTTAGAGTCTTGATCTTATTAGATATTGGTGTATATATGTATATATATTTTTTTTAATTCAGAGGTCTCGTAGTTTAAAATCTTCAACTAATTCTTGTTTCTTTGAAACTTTTCAAACAACCAAGGTTTTGTTTTGTTTTTTAACTTTATTACCTTGTTTCACTTTTTGAAAACAAACTCTGATTTCTTGTAGTATATATAATTTTTTTACACTGGTTCTATGAGTATAAGCCTCCTATATAGTACACAATTCTAACAAATGGTAGTTGTCTTCTAATGTTATCTTGATAGTATGCCTGCATCCCACCAAATCTTCTATTTTCTCAGATAAATATTCCAAGTTCTTTTAAAACATCATTTTGTGGAACATCTCCCAGTCTTCTCAGAATCCTGGTATTCCCTAATTTTAGAGTACTTATACATTTTAAATTCCTTCCCAAAAATATAGCCATCATAACCAAGTTTCTTGCTTACGGTACAACCTAAAACAATGCAGAAGGTCTATTGCCTTCCTTGTTTCAGGGGCCCTTTGGATGTTTCCCTCATGTATGATATGATCAACTAGTACTACAATTACCACATATTTGCAAGACATGGGATATAGGTAAGGAAGAAGGTGCTTATGGAGGAAAAACAAGCATGTTTTGAATACTTTCTCTTCCCCTTCTCACCTAGAATCATTTTTTTTGGATTCAACATAGAAATAGCAAATGAAAATTTAACAAATAACTACTCAAACTAAATTTGGTGTCTAAAAAAAGCTTTTTAACTTGTCATCTGATTTTTTTTGTTACAATGATACTTTTACTAGGTTGTATAAGAAGATTCCCTTACTGTGAAGCCAGCAGGAAATCTGGGAAAGGAAAAATTTGGTGGAATCTAAGGAAAACTTGCTATCGAACGGTAAAACACAGATGCTTTGAAATTTCAATAGTTTTCATCATCTTGCTCAGCTGCTTTGCTCTGGTAAGTGAAATAGAAAGCAAAATAACACTGAAAGGAATATTTATTCCTAACATTATTTTCTCATTATCATATCCCTCCCCAAACTTTCACTTCCTGGTAGAAAAAAGAAACATTAATTTTTAAGTGCCTACTATGTGCCAGACACTGTGCTAAATGCTTTATAAATTGTATCTCATTTAACTTCATTACTTCTATGACTACATTACTTTTATATGATATATATACATATATATAAAACTTCATAACTTACATCAATCCTAAGAAAGAGGTATTATTATTATGTCCATTTTGCAGCTGAAGATAGATAGATATTAAATATCTTACTCAGCATCACAGAGCTAATAAACATCTGAAATTGGGTTTGGCCTCAGAACTTGTTTATTTAGCTGCCAAAGACAACTCTCTGTGTACTTGATTCTATATCCTTTGGGAGCTCATTCTTCTCTCCCTCTCTCCACTGACCCCACCTCACTAAATTTGATGGCACAATGGATAAAGCTCTGAGCCTGGAATTAGGAATATCTGAATTCAAATCTAGCTTCAGTTACTTTCTACTTCTATGGCCCTGAACAAGTCACTTAACCTCTGCCTACCTCATTAAATCATCTACAAAATGAAGATAATCATATCATCCAAGCCATAGAATTACTCTAAGGATCAAATGAATAAAGCATGTAGGTATTAAATGTGTAATGAATGCTCATTTACCCTGTCCCTTTCCTTTTTTCTTTTCTTCTGTTCCTTACAGATATAATTATTATTGCTCATGAAAATTTGGTGGATACTGTTTTGGTGATCCACATGTACTGTTTCTGTCTGGGCCCATCGTGAACTAGAACATAAAGTTCTAAGTTGTCTAGCTTGGGGTGTTAGCTGTATCCCTAATACCAGAGCTAAGCTAAAACTCTTATGATTGATTGAACTCATGATTTTGCTTCATTTCCAAAACATCTCTAACAAGACATCATTTCTTTTCCTGTTCTTATTATAAATGACAAGTTGTACATGCATTAATCATTTACTTTATTTGTTACAGATCTTTGAAGATATATACATTGAAAAGAGAAAGACTGTCAAGATTATACTGGAATATGGTGACATGATCTTCACTTATATCTTCATTTTAGAGATGCTTCTAAAATGGATGGCATATGGATATAAAACATATTTCAGTAATGTCTGGTGCTGGCTAGAATTCTTAGTTGTTAATGTATGTATTATTCATCCACTTCAAATGTTATCAATTAATAAGTATTTATTAAAGTATCAAGTAATAAGTATTTATTAAAGACATTTTATATACCAAGCACCATGATGGGTATTAAAAAGTCAAAGATGAGAATGAAACAGTGAAGTTATCTCATCCATCAAGCAGCTTGCATTGTATTGGAGGTAGACAATACAAAAAAAAAATAAATATATCCAAAATAAAAAAAGTACAAAGAAAATCTGGAGGGATAGGGCAATGACTACTGGGATGATTGGGAAAGCCATCATATTGAAAGTGCTGCTTGATTGGGCTTTTTAAAGGAAACAAACGAGACTAAAAACATACGTGAAGTAGGAATGCATTGCATTCTAGATGTGGGAGATGGCTAAGGAAAAAGCACAAAGACAGGAAATAGAATGTCAATATTGTAAAATATTTGGAAAAGATTGATAAGAATAAGATTGAGGGGGAAGCTGGGTAGCTCAGTGGATTGAGAGCCAGACCTAGAGATGGGAGTTCCTAGGTTCAAATCTTGCCTCAGACACTTTCCAGCTGTGTGACCCTGGGCAAGTCACTTCACTCTTCTGCCTTGGAACCAATACACAGTATTGATTCCAAGATGGAAGATAAGGATTAAAAAAAAAGAATGAGATTGAATTTGGCAATACAGAGATAATTGGTAATTTTGGAGAGAACAAACAAGTTCAATTGAAAGATTAAATCCAAAGGCAGAATGCAAAGAGTTGAGAAGTGAATTAGAGGAAGAGCTAACATATGTAGACCATCTCCTACCCCTGCCAAATATATATTTATTTTCTTTATATTTGACTATGAAAGGGAGGAGAGGTAGAGGGTTTAAAAGGATGGTAATATTTAGTCAACTTCTTTTGTTTTTGCATAAGAGAAACTTGGGAAGATGGGAAGGAATCAACAGAGGGGAAAATATTGAAAGCAGGGAGAAATACTTTCAAAACCATATTCTGGAAAAGATGGGGAAAGATGTGATCAGGGATACATAGAGAAGGCTTCACTTTGAGGAGGAAAAGGGTCACTTCATCATAGACTATACGCAATGAGCTAGGAAAAAATATGTCCAGAAGTGGTGAGAAATAGACCAGAGAAAATGGAGTGCAACCTCAAGATGTAGGATTTGATATTTAGTTCCATTAAATTTTTTCTTAGTAGATCTGGCCCATCCTTCCAGTTGGTCAAGACCTTGTGAGAACCTCACTCAGTTAAGACAAGGTTTTACCTCTCCCCTCTGGTTTTATTAAATCAGTCAAATTACTATCTTTTTTTCTGTTATTTCTTCATTATAACAATACCAAAGGGAGCAGGGAGCAGTGGAAAGTAATGGTCAAGTTTTCAAGAGACTAGATTCTAGTCATGGCTTTACTCTAACATGTTATAAAACTAATCTCACCGGACTGCCGTTACCATATCAGGAAAATGAGGGTATTGGATAGCAGTTTAAGATTGCAAAATGAAACATTTGTTAAGCACTAACTGTGTGCCAAATGCTATAATAAATGCTAGGAGTACAAGTAAAAGCAAGGAAGATAGACCTTGTGCTCAAGGAAGTAACATTCTAGTAGTGGAAAACAGCATATAAAAGGTAAATGGAGAGAGGTAGGCATGACTAAAGATACCCTAGAAGAGGAATTAAAGGCTGTAATTAAATAATATATAGTATAAACTGGCCTATTAAAGCAAAGGGTGATTCGAATGGGGGACTCAAATCTGCTGATGAGGAAAAAATGTTAATGATGGCCCAAGTAGAGTCAGTAATGGCTTGAGATTTCTGGGCAGTGCTTGTGGAGGAAGAAGGTAGATATGAGACATTGCTGGAGACTCTGGGATGTTTAAAAAAATTTTACCTTTAACCAGTTATAGCTAAAAACATATGTTATTTATTAAATTTTGAGAAAATCACAAGTCTTGAGATCAGGAATTTCCATTGGGAAATTCTACTCATCCTATGCTAACCTAATATGGACTATTCATCTGTATCCTATAGGTTTTGGTTCCAGAAATCATCTGATCTCAGTCTTATATGTTGAATATGTTCCTTACACTTACAAAAGTGCGCAAGTCATGGTATTTCTTGTATCTTTCCCTTGTTTTCTATTCTCACTACCATTTTTTAAGCTAGATTCTTATCATCTAATGCCAGAACTATTACATTACCTTTATAACTGGTCTTCTTGCTTCCTGTCTCTTTCCATTCCTTACTATCCCTCACAAAACAGTTTTCCCTAATATTTTGCTTTGCACATATAATTCTTCTGTCCAAGAATATTTAGTGTATTGCCACTATTTAGAGAAAGGTTCCACACCCTAAGCTATTTTTCACTAACCTTTCCAAACTTGTCTATATTGATTCCATTCTCCCATAAAATTGGTCTGCTCAGTTTTATCTCAGTACTCCACATACATTTCTGCCCTATGCTTTAATTTACATTCTGCTTGAAGTCACATCCCTTACATGTCCTGCCTGTCTTTCAAGACCATTTAAGTCTCATTTCTTTCTAGAAGCTTTCCAATCTCTTTCCAAAGCTCAGGCTTCTCTCACTGAATAGAGACATTTTTCTAAAAAATTCATTTTGTATATTCCATGTACTAGTTCTCTTGTCATTTATTCATGCTATTGTATTTGTTCTATGCCTTTCTATTAAACTAGGTTTTTTTTGTATTTTGAATATTTTCCCATAGTTACATGTTTCATGTTCTTTCCCTCTCCCCCAAACTCCCTACCCCCACCCCATAGCCGACACACAATTCCACTGGGTTGTTACATGTATCATTGCTTAAGACCTAATTCCATATTATTGATATTTGGACAAGAGTTATCATTTAGTGTCTTCATCCCCAATAATATCCACATCAGCCAATGAGTTCAAGCTGTTGTTTTTCTTCTGTGTTTCTACTCCCATAGTTTTTCCTCTGAATGTGGCTAGTTTTCTTTCTCATAAGTCCTCAGCATTGCTCTGGATCCTTGCATTGCTGCTAAAAGAGAAGTCCATTATATTAAATTGTACCACAGTGTATAAGTCTCTGTGTATAATGTTTTCCCAGTTCTGCTCCCTTTCACTCTGCATCAACTCCTGTAGGTCATTCCAGTTCAAATGGAATTCCCCCAGTTCTTTATTCCTTTGAGCACAATAGTATTCCATCACCAACAGATACCTCAATTTGTTCAGCCATTCCCCAATTTAAGGACATTCCCTCATTTTCTAATTTTTTGCCACTACAAAGAGCGTGGTTATAAATATTTTTGTATAAGTCTTTTATACAAAAATCTTCTCTTTGGGGTATAAACCAAGCAGTGGTACAACTGGATCAAAAGGCAGATAGTCTTTTAAAGCCCTTTGGGCATAGTACCAAATTGCCATCCAGAATGGTTGGATCAATTCACACAGCTCCACCAGCAATGCTTAAATGTAACAATTTTGCACATCCCCTCCAACATTCACCACTTTCCTTTTGCTGTCATGTTAACTAATCTGCTAGGTGTGAGGTGGTACCTCAAAGTTGTTCTGATTTGCATTTTTCTAATTATAAGAGATTTAGAATACTTTTTCATGTGTTTGTTGATAGTTTTGATTTCTTTATCTGAAAATTGTCTATTCATGTCCCTTGCCCATTTATCATTTGGGGAGGGGCTTGATTTTTTGTACAATTGATTTAGCTCTTTATATATTGAGTAATTAGACCTTTGTCAGAGGTTTTTGCTATGAAGATTTTTTCCCAAGTATACTATTCTGTGCTCACCTAATTTACTTATAGTTTATAGTTTCCTTCTTTATATTCAAGCCATTCACCCATTCTGAATTTATCTTGGTATGGGGTGTGAGATGTTGCTCTAGACACAATCTCTCCCTTGTTGTTTTCTAGTTTTCCCAGCAGTTTTTATCAAAAAGTGGGTTTTTGTCCCCAAAGATGGATTCTTTGGGTTTATGGAAAACTGTCTTGTTGAGGTTGCTTATCCCAAGTCTATTCCACTGATCCTCCCTTCTGTCTCTTCACTAGTACCATATTGTTTAGATGACTACTGCTTTGTAGTAGTTTAAGATCTGGTACTGCTAGGCCACCTTCCTTCATATTTTTTTCATTATTTCCCTTGATATTCTTGATCATTTGTTATTCCAGATTAACTTTGTTATAGTTTTTTCTAATTCAGTAAAAAAGTTTTTTGGTAGTTTGATGGGTGTATCACTAAATAAGTAAATTAATTTGGTTAGGGTGGTCATTTTTATTATGTTAGCTCATCCTACCCATGAGCAATCAATGTTTTTCTGATTGTTTAGATCTAGTTTTAATTTTATGGAAAGGGTTTAGTGGTTGTGTTTGTACAATTCCTGTGTTTTGCTGCTATGATGTGTTGGAAACATATAGAAATGCTGATGATTTATGTGCATTTATTTGTATCCTGCAACTTTGCTAAAGTTGTTGATTATTTCCACAAACTTTTTAGTTGATTCTCTAGAATTTTTAAGTAGGCCATCATATCATCTGCAAAGAGTGATAGCTTAGTCTCCTCATTGCCTATTTTGATACCTTTAATTTCTTTTTCTTCTCTAATTGCTACTGCTAGTGTTTCTAGTAAAATGTTAAATAATAAAGGTGACAATGGGCATCCTTGTTTCACTCCTGATCTTATTGGGAAGGCTTCTAATTTATCCCCATTGCAGATGATGTTTGTTGATGGTTTTAGATATACCGTTTATTATTTTTAGGAAAGGACCTTATATTCCTATACTTTCTAGTTAGGAAAGGGTGTTGTATTTTGTCAAAGCCTTTTGCAGCATCTACTGAAATAATCATGTCATTTTTGTTGGTTTGCTTGTTGATATGGTCAATTATGTGAATGACTTTCCTAATATTGAACCATCCTTCCATTCCTGGTATTAATACCACCTGATGTTAATGAATAACCCTTGTGATCACTTACTGGAGTCTTTTTGCTAGTATTCTGTTTAAGATTTTTGCATCTAGGTTTGTTAAGGAGATTAGTCTGTAGTTTTATTTCTCTGTTTTTGTTCTACCTGGCTTTGGGATCAGTACCATATTTGTGTGATAAAAGGAATTTGGTAGAACTCCTTCTTTGCTTATTATGTCAAATAATTTGTATAGTATTGGGATTAGTTGTTCTTTGAATGTTTGATAGAATTCCCTTGTGAATTCATTTGGTCCTGGAGATTTTTTCTTAGGGAGTTCTTTGATGGCTTGTTCAATTTCTTTTTCTGATATGGGATTATTTAAGTATTCTATTTCTTCTACTGCTAATCTAGGCAATTTATATTTTTGTAAATATTCATCCATGTCATCTAGATTGCTATATTTATTGCCATATAATTGGACGAAATAGTTTTTAATGATTGGCTTGGCTTCCTCTTCATTAGAGGTGAGGAGGTCTCCCTTTTTATCTTTGATACTGATAATTTGGTTTTCTTCTTTCTTTTTTTAATTAGATTGACCAGTATTTATGTCAATTTTATTTGTTTTTTTCAAAGTACCAGCTTCTAGTCTTATTTATTAATTCAGTAGTTCTTTTGCTTTCAATTTTATTAATTTCTCCTTTAATTTTTATAATCTCTAATTTGGTTTTCATCTGGGGAATTTTTAATTTGTTCATTTTCTAGTTTTTTGATTTGCATGGTTTATCCCTTCTGACTTTCTCCGTAGGGTAAGATAGAATTCAATATCCCAATGGATATAGCTACTCTTCTATCTCAGGATTAATTCCACTGAGAGTAAGGTTTAAGTATTCCACTGAGGGTAAGATTTAAGTATTTCCTATTAAAGCTCTCTTCCTCTCCTTTTTATAATAGTATTCATCCCTTTCCCTTCCCATGCCTTCTTTGTGTGGTATAGATTATCCTATTTTTCTTTTTCCTTTAAGTTTCTCTTGGTGCCATCTTCTATTCCCCCACCATTTTTTTATTTAGTCTATCTGTTTTCAGGGTCAAGCCTCTTGGTGGTCACAGTCATGTGCCAGGACCCCAGATATTGCCCCATGTTTGCTCCTCTGCACAAGGCTCCTTTACGAGTCTCTGTGCACACTGTTTCCACTGTCTCACCCCATCGCTCTAGGTCTATGCTTAAAGTTGGAGCTCAAAGTCCATGTTCTTTATCCTCTTGGGGTCTTAAGTCTTGCTGCTCTCAAGAGCAAGCCTTTGGTGGTCCCAGTTAGCTGCCAAGAACTTATTGAATGTCCCATGCTTGCTCTAACTCTTGTGCACTGGCTCTGGCACTGTAGGTGGGCTGGGGAGTGGGGGAGGGTTGATCAGCTTGTGTTTTATTGGAAGTGATTTCACCCCCTTATAGCACGAAAATGCCCAAATCCCAAGTACCTTCAATGCTGCGCACTATTGTGGGGTCCCTTTGTTCATCTGGATTTGCTTTTTGTGTCCTTTTGAGATATCATGTATGAGTTCAGTTAGGAGAGTTAAGTGCCTTGCTTCTACTCTGCAGCCGTCTTAACCCTGAAGTTATTCAGCTAGATTTTTAGCCTATTAAGAAGCAAAACCAGATCTTTATATTCTTTGAGTCTAGCAAAGTAACTGTCACATTGGTGGTATTCAGTAAATAGTTTCTTTTGTTATGAGTGGTAAATATAACATACTCTGTTTAGAATTTCATTGTTAATTTTAGTTCTTTTAGCCTCACTTTGTGTTTTTATATCTAAGAATATCCTGCAGTTTACTTGAAAGTAGCCATTAAAAGGAATCACCTCAGCCTCTGCTAATGCCACCAATGTTGTCAGAGCCAACAGGAGGTTGGGGGTCCCACTGCTCATCCTCTGCTTCTAATGTACCACCAGCTGCCAATTCCTTCAGTATTACCTAGGCTGAAGAATTTGGTTTACTAACTGGAGCCTCTTGTAATGAACTTGATCCAACAAACTATTAAAACATGGTGGATTACTGTGAAGTTCTAGGTATGCAAAGACATGCCATAACTGAGGATATTTTTAAAATGTATACTCAAAAAGCCATTAAAATTGGCACTTAAATGCACCCAAATAATAATCCTAAAAATAAAGAAGCAAGCAGGAAGAAGATTCAAAGAAATATTAAGGAATATGAGATTCTATCAGATGCTCAAAAAACGCTATTTCATTTTCTATGAAAAACATGAAAAGGGGATTGAATGTCACAGGAGGAGTTCGAAGTCATTTAGATAAGTCATTTAGAGATGGTTTCACACCAGAACACAGATAATGGCTTTAGGAAATTTTTTCTGGAAGGGACCCATTTTCATTTGACTTATTTGAAAATCCATTTGAGAACTCTCTAGATCTATTTATCAACTCCAGATAATCTGATAAAGACAGCTTAGTTGAGAAGAAGTAAGGACATAGAAGATCTTTTAGCTCATGCTTCCAACTCTGTCTCTGGCAGCAAGAAGTTTATTATATATACTTTAAGACTCACTTCACACAAAAGAACCCCCCCAAAACTTCACAGATGTGCAGAAGTTACAAATTATGTCATATCAAAACACAAAAAATCTCATTTGACTTCAGAATAGAAGAAGGCCAAGGCTGAATTTTGGCTGGCCCATTATCAAAAGCTAAGTCTGGGAATATTTTCTCAGGAATGAATAGCCCCCACCGGAGGAGGTTTTGTCTAAATTTTGTCCATTATTAACCTTGAGGTGCCTAAAAACAGATTCAGAGTCCAGGCAGCCTTTTGCTTAATTTCTGTCTTTAGTCTTTAAGAGAAATTGTTAACCTCTTAACTGTTGGTTAGCTAGGAACTTAAAGCTTTTCAATAAGGCCATGATACTTTTCAACAAGAAATCACAAGGATCACAAAAGGGGTCAAAAGAGAAGTCTCAGATTTTTATCTATTTGAGACTTTCTCTTATTGGCTTTCCACAGAGAACTTTTTTGGAAGTCAAAGAGGAACTCATAAAAATGGAAACATAAGTGTAGGAAATTTTTTTCTTCCTTTAGTGCATTTCCAGTTTTAGAAGTAGACTTAAAGATTTATTTCCATTTGTTCAGTTGAGCATGAAGTCCTTACTCAGTTCTTTTTTATCTTATTTGGTGATAGTGGAATTTCTCATTTCAAATTCAAATAAACTATTACTGAAATAGTTAATTGCAGAAACATCACTACAAAGAATATAAATTGAATGGTATGACCTATTAAAGGTTTTAAAGATAAATTATGTGGAAGATGAAGTTTTAGCAGAGGAATATAACTGTTTAGGACAGAATGCCCTCCCTTTCCAATCATCCAGTGCCCATTCTCAGGAGAAGATTCAGCCTTCTGGTGCTCCCTCAAATTTGTGTTGTGCTTCAAAATATTTCAAAGGAGGAAAAAGAGCAGGATATCAGGTCACCAATGTCTGAGAGTCCCCCATTTTCTTGCCAGGACACTAAGAAGGATAAAACAGAAACAGAGAGAAGAATAAGAAGTAAGGAGTTGATTAATGGGAACCATTAAAATGGATTTCTCAGAAGCACTGATACTTTTTTCACCATCTTGCATAACATTTGAACATATCTATGGGAAAGAGGATGCTTGTGCACACAATTCTGCAGAAGACAGCTACAGTTTTAATACTGTACCAAAATTGCACTATCAGAATTTGGAGGGATACTCTGTGCAGTTATAAGTTGTCAAGTTAGTTGTTGAGAAGATTGCTTGGTGAGTGATTCTTAAAAACTTTACATTCTCTCTTAAAACTGACCTCCTTCTAAGGAAGAAGAGTGGTCAGGGCCAGGCAAGTAAAGTTAAGTGGCTTGCCCAGGATTATACAGCCAGGAAGTGTCTGGTCATATTTGAACCCAGGACTTCTGTTTCCAGGTTTAACTCTCTCACTAAGCCATCTAACTGTCCCTAGTTTAGTTATTGATGGTTTTTTGCTGTGTGATGTATTGAATATTTGGAACATCATAGATTTTTTTATCTTTACTCCTTCCCCAAAAGGTCTAAAAGCTACTATAGTGAAGATTTTCCTCTGAGAATTACTATTAAACATTAATCTCACTCTTCATTCATGCAACTCTCATATAGACTTCTACCACAGAACTGGAAGCCTCGAGCTGGAAAAAACTAAACTGGTGCAGATATAGACTCTAAGGATTTGCCAGGTGCCCCTCTTTCCCTAATGGAGGTAGAATATATGCTATTTAGTAAGATAATTGAAGAACACATATTTTAAGGGTACTATAATACTATTGGTTATATATTGAATCATAAGAATACTTACTCTTACCTTGAAGATAGCTAAGCCTGAACCTAAATGTTTCTAAGCCAGCTAGGTGACTGGTGAATTATCCCAGAAATGAAATTATTCCATATGTCCATAATTATTTTAATTGCAAATTTTCCAATCTGTTCAAATTCTACTGTAAAATTCTGTTCTTTTTTTATGGGTACAGAATGTCTTCTTGATTTTATAGTATTTGTTAGATTCATTTTCAGTGGATGTATGACAATCTACCCAAAAATCATTATTCATTGTTCTACAATATTATTATGACTCTTCTTATGTAGGGACATGATGAAGGAGAAAGAAGAAATAGCTGGTTTAAGGGGACAATGGCTAACCCTAAGTGAATAGAATGACCTGATGTTCAGTTTGCAAACATACTCTTAATTTTTAAAAATACTTTCATTCAAATCTGATAGGTTCTTTTCTTTATTTTCTGTGATTGTTTCATTTTCATGATCTTATTACTCCTTAACCTTGTTTTTCCCCTTTGAGCCCTGACTAGAATTGACTAGAATCCTTTATATTGCTTTAGCTTATTTCCTGAATGTAACTTGGCAGTGAGTTTCTCTTTCCCTCTTAACACCAGGGCCTCTGGGTAATACTGCTTTGTGCTTTTGTCTCTTAGAGATGTAATCATTATGAAAGCTTCAATGTGAAGTGCATTGGGTGGAGGGAGGTGAGGGAGAGAGGGTGAGGCGCTGGGGAGCCAGCTACCACCTAGCACAGTCCACGGCTGAATTATCTCTGGGAAAATTCTGCAGGTCAATATGCTATACCCACACACTGAGATTTGGAAACCAGAATACAACTGTAACAGCTGCTTGAATGAAATGATTGTTAAAACCATGTTTAAGAATCTTTTATGAAGGGGAGAAGGGCAGGTAGATTAATCTAGAACACTAAGGTGGCTTAGTATTTATGCTTATTATGAAAAAGGTAATAATAATATAAGATACTTCACATTCAGGATATTTAACATATCACATGTGGTAAACACAAAGATTTAACAGAATCCTACTGTGGGTCATTTAATAAATACAGCCAAGTTGTGATGTTACCAATATTTAAAAATGAAAGTTAATTTTCATCAAAAAGAAAATAATGAAGTACCCATTGCAAGTCTAAAAATGGCGTTGTTACTATCATCTTTAAGCCCTGAAGCTTGTGTAACAGTAAATGTTAATCATAATGAATGTAAAAAAACGGGTCTCTTAAGACTAACAATATATTTCTTGTTTCCTGTCTTTATTATTAACTTTTTTCGCTTAAATATGTTAGAAAAGCACTTTCTTATAGACTTATTCTCTTACATGATTTCTTGATGTAAGATGATTAATTCCTTAAAATCTTTTAATTTTTTTCATTTTATAGAGATGTTTGAGAAGATAGATATGAAATATTTATTTTTGTTTATTTCCATACAGATCTCATTGGTTTGTTTGGTAGCCAATCATTTAGGATACTCAGATCTTGCTACCCTAAAATCTCTCCGGATACTAAGAATTCTATCTATATATGAAGGAGTAAGGGTAAGAAAACATTCATTTTCTAAAATAATCTGTCCATGGAAATAATATAATATAACAATATGAAAAATAAGACTTTTTAGAAATGCTGAAACATACTTGTATTCTCTAAAGCAGGGGTCGGCAATGTATGGCTCTCGAGCCATATCTGGCTCTTGAGGGCCAGATATGGCTCTTTCTGCATGAGCCATAAAGTCAGTTTTTTTTTCAGGTGCTGTTACAGGAGAGCACACTGTGAGCACTGTATGACTCTCACGAAATTACATTTTAAAAAATGTGGCTTTAATAGCTCTCACGGCCAAAAAGGTTGCCAACCCCTGCTCTAAAGCAATAGATTGCTCTTACATTGCATAAACACATTGCAGCCTCTTAAAATATCAGTTTTTATGACATAGTTTTATATCTTTACAACTCCCAACATAGAAAAATGTGGTATGGGCAAAAAACAGATCCTGACAATTTAGAGTACATCTGAAAATTTCAGTAGAAATTCCTCTTTTGGGCATTGTTCAAAATTGCCATCCAGAATGGTTGGATCAGTTCACAACTCCACCAGCAGTGCATCAATGTCCCAATTTGGCCACATCCCCTCCAACATTCATTACTCTCTCCTGCTATCATTTTAGCCAATCTGCTGGGTGTGAGGTGATACCTCAGAGTTGTTTTGATTTGCATTTCTCTAATTATTAGAGATTTAGAACACTTTCTCATGTGCTTAATGATAGTTTTGATTTCTTTATCTGAAAATTGCCTATTCATGTCTCTTGCCCATTTATCAATTGGGGAATGGCTTGATTTTTTGTACAATTGATTTAGCTCCTTGTATATTTGAGTAATAAGACCTTTGCCAGAGTTTTTTGTTATAAAGATTTTTTCTCAGTTTGTTGCTAAAAGAATGCCTGCCCTTTGATCCAGCCATACCATTGCTGGGTTTGTACCCCAAAGAGATCACAGGGAAAAAGACATTTACAAAAATATTTAAAGCTACGCTTTTTGTGGTGGCAAAAAACTGGAAAACAAGGGTATGCCCATCAATTGAGGAATGGCTGAACAAATTGTGGTATATACTGGTGATGGAATACTATTGTGCTCAGAGGAATAATAAACTGGAGGAATACCATATGAACTGGAAAGACCTCCAGGAATTGATGCAGAGTGAAAGGAGCAGAACCAGGACAACATTATTTACAGAGATTGATACACTATGGTAAAATCAAATGTAATGGACTTCTGTACTAGCAGCAATACAGTGACCCAGGAAAATTCTTAGGGAATTAGGGAAAAGAAAGCTATCCACATTCAGAGGAAGAACTACAGGAGAGGAAACACAGAAGAAAAACAACTGCTTGAACACATGGGTTGATGCGGACATAATTAGGATGTTGACTCTTAATGACCACCCTAGAGCAATTATCAATAATATGGAAATAGGTCTTAATCGATGACACGAAACCAGTGGAAATGTGCATCAGCTACTGGGTAGTGGGGAGTTAGGGGAGAGAGATCAAGAACATGAATCATGGAATGATGGAAAAAAATTTTCAAAAATATTAAAACAAAACAAAACAAATTCCTCTTTTTCTAGTCAATACATGAATTGAGATTGGACCTGTAATTTTATTGATAGAAAAGGAAATTTTTTTTTGAGAAATCCTTACAATACTGTGTATTGGCTCCAACGCAGAAGAATGGTAAGGTCTAAGCAATGGGGGTCAAGTGACTTGCCCAGGGTCACACAGCTGGGAAGTGTCTGAGGCAAAATTTGAACCTAGGACCTCCAGTCTCTAGGCTTGGCTCTCAATCCACTGAACTATCCAGCTGCCCCCAGGAAATTCTACTAATGCTAGTTGACACCTCTTTTGTAACCTACTTTTAGAGATTTGCTTAGAACACGAATAGGTTAAGTGGCTTACTCAGGATCATTATGTGTCAGAAGTAGAACTTGAACCTTCCTGCCTTATAACCTAGTATTCTACTCACAAATAATGCTGTTTAAATAACAAATAAGTTGTTAAAAGCAGTTGGGTGTCATCTAGGAGTTTGACTTTCCTAATTATTACAATACAATTCTTGAGTCATTACTAGTTTCATGTTGGTCGTTAATTATTTAGCAATAATTAATGGTAAAATAGGTGTTTTGATAAGTAAATCTAATCACTTTTTTTTTCCTCTAGGTGGTTTTACATACTTTTTTAAAAGCAGTTCCATCTATCCTAGAAGCACTTCTGGTCTGGCTTATGTGTTGGTTACTTTTTAGCCTCATGGGAGTAAACTTGTTTGCTGGCAAGTTCTTCAAGTGCATTAACATCACAACTGGTGAAAGACTCTCTTGGAATCTTGTCATCGATGTTTTTGATTGTAAGATGCTTAGCAACAGTAGTGGAGATGTACAATGGAAAAATTCGAAAGCAAATTTTGACAACATTGGAAATGGTTACTTTTCCCTGCTTCAATTAGTAAGTGGTCCTTATTTTTTCAGCACACAAACACATTTAACAAAGCATCTCCTGCAGTCTTGAGGGTACAATGGAAAAATGTAGGTTAAATGATGTTGGAGTTTGGTGAAGTGATGTAATGAATGCTCATACCCAAGGTATATTGGTCATACACAACCAAAACCTGAAAATAAAACCAAAAATACACTGATGTGAAATGTGACTCCAACAGGTATTTTTCTAGAGGCGAATATCATTCCCTATTGTAAGTTTTTTATGATTATCCTAGAACAGTGTTGGTGAAGTATTGGCATGTGTGCCCTGCCAGTACTCAGGGAGCTGCTCTGTTCCCCCTCTTCCCAGTGCTCGATGACATTTTTGCATGCCTTGCCTCTCTTTTGAGCCAGCTAAAGCAAGCACTTCTTCCCTTTGCTCTCTCTCAGGAAATCGGGGAGTAGGGGAGTGGGAAGGACAGCTCACAGACAGCTTGAATTTGGCCTCTGGGCACTTGAACTTGAAAACCTTCACCAACACTGTCCTAGATCATTGCTTTGCTGAGAGTAGCCAAATTTTCACAGATAATCATCATCCAAGATTGCTGTTATTGTGTACACTGTTCTCTGAAATCTGCTTTTTTAATTCTGCATCTGTTCCCACAGATCTTTCCAGCTTTTTCTTAAATCATCTTGCTTATCATTTCTTAAAGCACAATAGTGCTTTATTCTATTCTAAAAGATTCCATTACCAACATGTACCACAATTTGTTCAGCCATTCCCCAATTGATGAACATCCTCTCAGTTTCCAATTCCTTGCCATCACAAAAAGAGCAACTATAAATATTTTTTTTACAAGTTAAGTCCTTTCCCTTTTTTTAATTATCTGTTTGAGATACAGATCCAATAGTGGTATTACTGGATCAAAGAGTATGCACAGTTTTGTAGCCCTTTGCGTATAGTTCCAAATTGCCCTCCAGAATGGTTAGATCACGTCACAATCCACTAACAGTGCATCCCAATTTTGCCACATCCTGTCCAAAATTTACCACTTTCCTTTATTGCCATATTGGTCAATCTGATAGGTGTGAGGTAGAACCTCAACATTATTTTAATTTGCATTACTCTAATCAAGTGTGATTTAGAACATTTTACATGATTATTGATGGTTTTTATTTCTTCATATGAAAATTGCTTATTCATTTCCTTTGACCATTTGTCAATTAGGGAATGGCTTAGATTCTTATAAATTTGACTTAGTACTTTATACATTTGAGAAATTAGACCTTTATCAGAGACATTTGTTATAGAAAAATTTTCCCAGTTTGTTGTTTCCCTTCTAATCTTGGTTAGATTAGTTTTGTTGGTACAAAAGCTTTTTAATTTAATATAATCAAAATTATCCATTTTACATCTTATAGTACTTCTATCTCTTGTTTGGTCATAAAATCTTCCCTTCTACAAAGATCTGCCAGATAAAATATTCTGTGTTCCCATAATTTAGTTATGGTATCACTATATCTAAATCATATATCCATTTTAACCTTATCTCGGTATAGGGTGTAAGATATTGGTCTATACCTAGTTTCTGCTATGCTATTTTCCAGTTTTCCCGGCAGTGTTTGTTAAAGAGTAAGTTCTTTGGGTTTATCAAACAGTAGGTTGCTAATGTCATTTACCAATATATATTGTATACCCAATCTACTTCATTGATCTACCATTCTATTCCTTAGCCAGTACCAGATTGTATTGATGATTGCTACTTTATAGTACTGGTATGCTAGGACTTCTTCCTTCACATTTTTTTCATTATTTTTCTTGATATTCTTGACCTTTTGTTTTTACAGATGAATTTTGTTATTATTTTTTCTAGTTCTATAAAATAATTATTTGGTAGTTTGTTATGTCACTGAATAAATAAATTAATTTAGATAGAATTATCTTTTTTTTAGCTTGGTCTGTCCATGACCAATTAAAATTTTTTCTTTAGGCCTGATTTTATTTGTGTGAAAAATATACATTGTTTTAATGGATCCATCCTAGAAGAATTCTAGTGGATAGCCTGGGGAGAAGCATAATGGAGAAAGAGTCTATTTGTGTTTTTTCTTTTTGTCTAAATCTATTATTTCATCAGTTTTTATTTGGAAATTTCTTTATTCAGGGTTGATGAGCAACTCTCCTCTATAATTTAAAGTATTAGTGAGTTGCCTGGAGCACTGGGATGATAAATGATTAATCATATCATGCAGCCAGGATACATGTGTTGAAAGATTTGAATCTAGATCTTCTTGACTCATAGGTCAGGTTTCTATATATTACTCCAAATTGCCTTTTTATACAACTTTTATTTGATTGATTAATTAATTTAACACATAGAAAGCATATTTATGAGAACAGAACAACATTCAAAAATACCAGATTGTCAGAATCTTATGAGACAAACCCAAAGCAGTAAAAATGTGAAGTCCTGCCAGATATAATTTAGAACAATCAGTTGCACGACCTCTAAATGAGAGATGGCCTAGACTTGGGGGTTGATTGACTACAGCCTCAAAATTAACCAATAGAGTGACATTATTGTTAAGAAAAAAGTAGTTGATACAATCTTAGAATGAATTATTGGTAATATCCTTTTAAAAGGATATTTTAAAAATGACATACCGGCTGGTCAAGACACATTTGGAGAATTGTGCTAACTTCTGAGTGCCACATCATAAGAAGGAAATTAGCAAATAAGAATGCATCCAGAGTAAAGTAAAGGGTATTAAACCATTTCATGCAAGGAATAGTTATGACAACTTAATAAAAAGCCAAGTCCTGTAATGATATTTGTGAATGGAGTATTTTTTTTAATAATATTTGGAGGTTTTGAACTGTCTCAATCAGGAACTAGTAGCTGATGTAAGGATTAGGAGGAAATGAGAAAGAATACAATGCATTTGGTTCCAAAACAAAGAAGGGATTACAAGTGGATGTAGGGGACTGTGTATGTCAAACTGTGGACTGGCTCCCTCAGATTTACTACCTAATACATATTTTTCATCCTTAGTATCCTAGAAGAATGAGTTGGAATTGGAGCATCAAAAGGAGTGGAAACAATGTAGGATATTTGAAATGCCACAATAATATTTTCATTTACTTTTAACAAATTGTTCTTCTAGATTATTTATGTAGAAATATCCTAAATATTGGAAGAAGAATCAAACTTCTATGCAGTGACACAATTAATGACCAATGTGGTTTGATCAACCCATATGCCTTAGTTCTAGAAGTTCTTAATCTAATTCTTTTAGCCATTTAGTGAAGCCTATGGATCTCACAGAATAATGTTTATAAAATGAAATACATAAGAGTACAAAGGAAACCAATTATATTGAAACATATTAATCCAAATATATGTATAATATTTATTTATTCCAATATACACATTTGGATAAATAGATAGTCCAAGCAATAAAATATATGCATATATTTGGATGTGTATTATATGTGTGTATAAATGTGGCTTTTAGAGGACACAAATTCTCCTATCTGATATATTTTTTAAAGCAAGGCAATGAACTTATAATTGTGGAATTTCAGGAGCCAGTAAAGTGAAGGACCAGTGCCTTATAGGTTTATTGTGGTTTTCATAAAATAAAACTGAAGAGAATGGATCCTTAATTTCACTGAGATAGGGAACTATTTGGATAGGGAACTCTCTCTGCTAATGCAGACCAGCACCTTCTCTGCAACTTGTAGTCTTGGAAACCTGAATGAAAACTCGGGTATTAAGTGACTTGCCCAGGGTCAGCAGTCAGTATGGCCAAAGGTAGAACTTAAAACCAGTTCTTCTTGGCTCTGAAGATGACTCTCTATGTGGCATTCGATGCTGTTTTTTTTTCCCAAGATCTCCTGAAATCATACCACTTTGCAAACTATGTGTAAGATTACTCCTGAGGAGACAGTTTAAATTGAAGTCATTAGTCTATTTTATGAATTACCAATTTTATTTTATCAGGGAAATTTTTCTTTTCTACTCTTGCTTTTAAGAATAATATGCTAGTTGTGGATAATGATGATGTTAACACACATCTATTGTTTTAATACTTCTTAAGATTCCCTTATACAAAACTGTCAGATAGGTGGTACCCAATATGGTTATCTCTATTTTATAGATGAGAAAACTGAAGCACTGAGAAGAGAAATGATTTGCCCACAATCACATAGCTACTAATTGTCAAAGTATATAGTTAGCATTTGTTGACCAAAAATTGGTTGTAGACATTAATTCTAACATACCAAGTGTTCCAAAAGTCTTAATACAGTCCTAAACTTAGTATTAGTTTAATAGCCAGATGTGATAGTTTAGATCAGTGATTCCTAAAGTGGGCGCTACCGCCCCCTGGTGGGTGCTACAGCAACCCAGGGAAGCAGTGATGGCCACAGGTACATTTATCTTTCCTATTAATTGCTATTAAAATTTTAAAAAAAATTAATTTCCAGGGGGCTAAGTAATATTTTTTCTGGAAAGGGGGTGGTAGACCAAAAAAGTTTGGGAACTACTGTTTTAGAGGAAAAAATCAATAGATTAAAACTATATATGTAAGTTATAACAATATTTTGAAATATGACATGATTTACTTATTGATGATTAATCAACTAAGAGTTTTAACTTTTCCTAAACTAAGCTTGACATCTATCTTGTTCTTAATTGTCATCTCTAGAAGCAAAATTTAACAAATGTAATATTTGCAGGCTACCTTTCAAGGATGGTTGGATATCATACATGCAGCTGTTGATTCAATTAATGTAAGTATTAGACAATGTATCACCTAATAATAACTATTCATATTTAAAGTTGGCTAAACTTCCCCAAACCTATCTCTATGAAATATGTAGCACAGGTATTTCGAGCCTCATCTTACAAATATTGAGGGTCAAGAAGAGAAATTATTTGCCCAGTGTTGTCTAGAGAAGAAATAGGAGAATTGGGACACAAAACTAAAATTTCTAATTAATGCTCTTTCTACTAAAGTATGATACCACTTTTACCCCTGCAAATAAGTAAGTTCACAAGCATTTATTATATGCTTACTATGTTCCTGGCACCATGCTAAATACTGGGGATGCAAAATTAATCAGAAAGAAATCCTTTAAGAAGCTTATATTTGAATGGGGAAAGAAAACACATAAAAGGGAGTTGAAAAGATGCCCTTTGAGAGAGGGCAAGGTAGAGAAAGTCAACAAAGTGATGAGCAGTCAACAGTGCTGCTGAAAGAGAAATGAAGATGTGGTTGCCCTTAGCCTCTTCCTTAAAAGGGAGATTCTGAAAAGAGCCAAATATTCAAAGAAAGAGAGAAGACACAGGAGCATAAATTAGTTCTCAGTGTGAGAAGCAGTTCATAAGTAGAGTGTGTTTTCAGGGTGAATAGGTTTCTTTGACATGGAAGAAAAAGCCCACTTTTAGGCAAGGGAATTGATTTATTATAATTTATTATTTATTTATTATTTTAATTTATTATAAATCAATTCCCTTGCCTAAAGGGGGGAAAACTCAATATTAGTTCACAATCATAAATGTATACTATACCCAACATACTTTCTCCTTATTGACTTTGAGGGAGGTAATGTAAGCATTATTTCTATTTTGAAGGTAAAGAAACCAAGCCTTTGAGATTTCGAACTACTTGTCCATGGTCACAGAGATAGTCTTTGTTAGTCAGGAGTGAAATCTTGATCTCTAACACCAAGTCTGTTTCATTTTCTTCTACTATGAATTTCACTTCTTCTATGTATTTTCACACCATTTTTAATTCATGTGATTTTTAAGGCTATCAAAAAATAATTTTTCCAATTAAATGAAAAGTTGCCAAGAACAATGAATCTGTTGAATCAGTATAATTTATTTCACAAGAATTGATGAAAACTATAGCTAGGTTTCAAATGTTTGTTTTCTGAATTGCATAACACTTTCTTTCTCCTTGCAGGTGAAATTAATATAGTTTTGATTACCTGTGGACTTTCATTTTCAAATTTTAGAATATCTGTGGTTCCTAAGCCATGGTTCATTTTTAAACTGTCACAAACTATGAATGATTCATTTAAACCTAGGTAATAAACTAGGTAATAAAAAGCAAATCAAAACAAAGCAGTGGCCCCTAGATAATAAGACAGAAAAAATACACTTCCTGCTAAGAGTTATTACATTAAGTCAAAATACTCAATAAATATTTATATATTACTAATGTTTGCTGTTTTTTTTGTTTATTGATTTTGTAGGTAGAAAGACAGCCTAAAAATGAGAGCAATGTCTACATGTATCTTTACTTTGTCATCTTTGTAATTTTTGGGTTGTGCTTCCCCTTCATCTTCTTCATTCGTGTTGTCATTAACCATTTCAAACAACAAGTAAAGATAAGTATTCCAAGTCTTTGATTATTCATTGCAGTTCATTTATCAATTTTTATTTTTAAAAACTTCTGATTTATGGTACAGTACTAGATATTAGGAATATATGCATAAATACATGCATAAATATTTCTGACTCCAAGAAGCTTATATAATGGAACTGGTAGGAATATGTATGGTGGATGTGGAAAGGGAAGCCAAATTTACATGGATAACTATAATATAGAGTAGAATGTGACTGGAGCCAGTGAGAATTCTACAAATTGCCCTGGGAAGAGAGAACACTTTCAACTTGGTGAGCCAATCCATACATCAACCAAAAGGCATTTATTAAGCATGTACCTTGTGTCAGACACTGTGATAAACTCTGGGCATAAAAAGAAGAAAAAAATTAATAGTCATTTACTTCAAGAATCTTTCACTGTAAAGGCAGAGATAACATTTGGAGATATAAAAATGTACATGACACAAACACAGAGGAATTGTGGGATGAAATACTAGCAAATGGAAAGAAACAGAAAAGTCTTTCTTGGAGAAATTAATGTTTTATTGAAGGAAACTAGAGATTTCAAGAGGAAGAAGTGAAGAAGCGTGCAAAGAATTGGAAAAGGGAGATGGAGAATTCTGGGCACAGAACAGTGAAGAGTCAACATGGCCAAATTATACTAAGCAAGGAGAGGATTCAAGTGTATAAATGGGAAGAAAAGGGAATAACCATTTATATAGCACCTGTTAGATGCCAAGTACTGCTCTTATAAATACTAGCTCATTTGAACCTCACAACAACCCGGAGAGGTAGATGTTATTATTAGCATTTCCAATCTACAATTTAAGAAAGTAGAGCAAAAAAATATTAGTGACTTTGCCACATTCACACAACTGGTAGTGTCTGAGGCCATCTTTGATCTCAGGTCTTCACAAGCACCAGATTTGAAAGATAGTTAGGGGATGGGTTTCAAAGAGCTTCCCATGTCAGAGGGAATTATATTTCAGTGTATAGGCAAGGTGCCATGATCAGACCAGGGCTTTAGGGAAATTGATTTGGTGGCTTTCCAAATAAAAAATTGAAATGGCAGAAAAAGTAAATAGGAAACTATGACAGTAATCTAATCAGGAGGTAATTGGGGAAGAGAGTTAAGTAAGAAATAATTATATTACCTTTTACTACACATACACATATATACATGATATATACATATCATGTATGTGTAATATATGTGCATTTATTCTGTACATGTCTTAATCCAGATATACCAGGAGGCTATGAATTGATAATGTGTATGGAGTTATAAATTGCCAACTTTAGGCTCAAAGGACATTTCCTGTTCTTATCTCTTATATTATTTATAATAATATAAATTATCTATACTAGAATTTTAGAACTAGAATGGACATTGAAGATAATTTACCCCAGGTCTCATTTCAAATATAAGAAAATTCATTCCAAAAGTCAATTGACAACATAGAACTGGCCTCCTGACCTATAATGTTCCTTCCAGTATAATATATTACCTTTTTTTCATTTGGTCCTTACCTCCATTTTTTGTTCTATACTCAGATTTATTCCACCATTGTTACCATGTCTAAACAGCTTCCAGATGAGCTATTTCTGTAATGATCAGTCATCATACATCTTATATCAACTATTCCAGGCTTTGTCATCACATTCCCAAGTCACCGTCCCTTTATCCACACCTCTTCTTTTCTGCAGATCATGAAACAGATGCCACTCTTAAGTTCTAAGACTTTGCAGAAGGATAGTCAATAGTATAAAATTCTAGTGCTGGCAGTCAGAAAGGCTGATGGTCAAATCTGGCTTCAGATATGTTCTAGTCATTTGATTCAGGGTAATTCACTTATCCTCTCTCTGCTTCAGGTTCCTTATCTGTGAAATGGGATAAAAATAGCACTTTCCACCTAGAGTTGTTTTCAGCATAAGATGAGATGCAAAGCCAAATTTAAAAGCACAATATTAAAGCTAGCTACTATATATGTGAAAATATACCTATACACAAGTGCTTTAATTTGCATATACACTTAAGCAGACACATATAAATCTATTATATACCCAGAACTACATGAAAATACATAAATTACTTAAAATAATTTTTATTTAGTCCTGAGATCCATTTTAAAGGGGCAAAATTCTGTATTGCTGTGGTTCCAAAAATGAGTAGCAATTATTTGGGGGAAATTGGGTAAATAAATATAATTTTTAATAGTTTTCTCTCTTTATTTTACATTGGTGGTCTAGGAATCTTCATGACAGAGAATCAGAAGAAATATTACAATATGTTGAAAAAATTGAGGTATGGAAAACCCCAAAAGTCAATACCTCGGCCTGAGGTAAGCAAAATAGTTACCTATCATTCAAATTGTCAAAAAATTGCTTTTATTACTTTTATTATTATTTTATTCTCTAAAAGCTCATTTTTTGCAAAAAATAAAGCTCATAAGTTTTTTTTTAAACCCTTAACTTCTGTGTATTAGTTCCTTGGTGGAAGAGTGGTAAGGGTGGGCGATGGGGGTCAAGTGACTTGCCCAGGGTCACACAGCTGGGAAGTGTCTGAGGCCAGATTTGAACCTAGGACCTCCCGTCTCTAGGCCTGACTCTCAATCCACTGAGCTACCCAACTGCCCCTAGCTCATAAGTTTTATACTTTGAAAGTCTCTATTCTCTCATTTCTGACCATCTAACCTTGTGGTAATATAGTAATATTTTATATTTCTAGGACTCATGCCAAATCTTTTGTCCTTTAGTATAGTATAGAAACTATATTCACGCAGGTTCTTCAGTGATTTAAATGTGTTCCTTCTCCATCAGTATTAGATTCAACTCTTTCATTCCCTAAAATGATTGGTTTCCTGAAATACTGTGGCCAGAAAAAAATCAGACCTTCATGAAATGACCCTCTCAACTTAGCAAGACTGGTCTTGTATTTCTGGTCAAAGAGAAGACCTTAAGCTTTTTCAGCTCTTTAGGACCTAATAAAGCTTGGTGCTACATAGATATAGCTTTGACAACAAAAGATCACCTCCATACCCCAAAGATTGTAGGTAACATTGTAAGACTTTAGTTGAAAGATATGACTTCTGGCAAAACATAAACAGTATATTGTACACAATATGCTTTTTTAAAATAAAATCATTTAAATCATAAAAATAACAAATAGAGCAATAGAACAATCTGTTAGCTCTCAGAATAGCCCTTATAACAAATAAGTTTTTAATAAATGATTTTTAATTTTTAAACTTTTTCTTAAAATGTTGAGTTCCAAATTCTCTTGCTACAGCTGTTCTCCCATCCAGTGATAAGGCAAGCAATATACATTATATTCATCTAATTCATTTGTATTCAATTCATTTAATTCATTTATATTCATATAGTCCATTATACATGTGATACTATATATAACATATTTCTACCTTAGCTATGTTGCAAAATAAGAAGTGAAAAACAATATACTTCAATAGGTAACCAGAGTCCATCACTTTTCTGTCAGGAAGTGGAGATTATTTTTCTTCATAAGATCTTTGGAATTATCTTTGGATCATTGTTTTAATTATAGTAGCTAAATCTTCCACAGTTTATCATCATCATAAAATCACTATTGCTGTGTACGGTGTTTTCCTTTTTCTAATCATTTCCCTTTACATTAGTCCCTATGTCTTCCTAAAACCATTCTGCTCTTTTTTTTTTTTTTTTTTTGGTATAGCACAATACTATTCCATTACAATCATATACCACAAATTGTTCAGCCATTCCATAAGTGATCAGTATTCCTTCAATTTCCAATTCTTTGTCACTACTGAAAGAGATTTCATAAATATTTTTGGTCATGTAGGTCCTCTTCCTTTTCCTTTGATCTCTTTGGGATATGGACTAATAGTGGTATTGCTAGATTATAGACTTCTGGGCATAGGTTCAAATTGTTCTCCAGACTGGCCAGACCAATTCACAATTTCACCAACAACATATTAATATACCTATCTTTCCACATTGTCCCCAGGACTTGTTATTTTCCTTTTTTATTATGTTAGCCAATCTTATGGCTATAAGATTTTTATTAGAATTGGTTTTCATTTCCCTTAGTAATAATTAGAGCTTTTTTTCATATAACGATTGATAATTTTTATTTCTCCTTTGAAAGAAACTTTCTATTGATGGCAGTTAGGGGGCTCAGTGGATTGAGAGACAGGTCTAAAAATGGAAGGTCCTGGGTTCAAATCTGGTCTCACATACTTCCTAGTTGTGTGACCCTGGCCAAGCCATTTAATTTCTATTAGCTATCCCTTACCACTCTGTTGCCTTGAAAGCCATTGATTCTAAGAAAGAAAGTAAAGGTTTGTTGTTTTTTTTTAAGCTGCTTATTCATACTAGGAAATGACTTATTTGTATACATTTGAATCATTTCCTCATATAGTAAAGAAATAAAGCCCTTAAATAAATTTGCTGTATTTTTCCTAATTCAATCATTATTAAAGGTAAGGAGCTCAAGAAATCCATAAAAATTTCTTTAGTCCTTTGCATCCTATAATTTTATAATTGTAAGGGACCTTCTAGATCTAGAGCAGTGGTTCCCAAACTTTTTTTGGCCTATCACCCCCTTTCCAGAAAAAATATAACTTAGCGCCCCCTGGAAATTATGAAACTATTTATTGAACTCAGAATAGAATGTAATACAAAAAAAAAGTGTGGCCATCACTGCTCCCTGGATCGCTGCAGCTCCCACCAGGGGGCGGCAGCACCCACTTTGGGAATCACTAATCTAGAGCATTAATTCCAAACCCTTGATTATATACCATATGTCCTTATATCCTGTAAAGTATGTGTGGAAGCAACCACAGGAGCAAGAGGGCAATGGCAGCCTATAGGCTCATGATGGGCAGAGACTCTGTAGCACACAAAAACACTAGAGAGTGAGGCCACAAGAATAGCAAGGAGTCATCAACAGAAAACATTGATAGTTCTATCACAAAGGAGATATAAAACACCCTTCTGCTTGAGTACTCTGCCAACAGGTATTCCCTTCATGTGTGGCTTTCTTGTGTATGCTTTCTGCTTACTATGTTTCCTGTGTTTGTACCTACAAATTCTGTTTATATATGTATATTTAACAATGGTTGAATACTAGATTCATTAAGGAATTATTGAATGAATTAATTTATGGGAGTTTTTACAGAAAACACATTTTTCACATAAATGCTTTTGTTTAATAACCCCAATGGAAAGTAGGAAATGTACAAAGAAAGAAAATTGGTATTTTATTGTTTACATTATAAAACAGTGGTTCCCAAACTTTTTTGGCCTACCGCCCTCTTTCCAGAACAAATATTACTTCGAGCCCCCTGGAAATTATGAAACTATTTAATGAACTCAGAATAGAATGTAATACAAAAAAAGTGTGGCCATCACTGCTCCCCTGGATGGCTGCAGCACCCACCAGGGGGTGGTAGCGCCCACTTTTGGAATCACTGTTATAAAAGATAAAGAAAAAGATGATACAGACTTCTTTTTAAGGGTTGATTTATATAGATATAGATTATTAACAATTTAAAAAATGTTACAGATCCACAAAAATGAAATTTTGTGTGATACTATTGCTAGTTGAAGATTAAGTAGCATTACAGATATTAAAATGATATATTTTTGGCAAAAAATAAATGTTTTCCATGTGCCTTCCTATAATAAATGTTTAAAACTTGTTGAATTTGATCAAATAATTAAAAACATATAATTGCAATTTAAGTAGATAATTTTTTGTGACACTAATGATTTAATTATATATTAATATTCATTCCATTATTGCAGAACAAATTCCAGGGATATATATTTGACTTAATCACAAAGGAAGCTTTTGAGATCACCATCATAGTACTTATCTGCCTTAATACAATGGCCATGATGATAGAAACAGATACCCAGGGTGCCTATAAAAGAAATATATTGTATCAGATCAACCTGGTATTCATTGGCCTCTTTGCTGGAGAATATGTGCTGAAACTCATTGGCCTCCGCCTTTACTACTTCACCATAGGCTGGAACATCTTTGATTTTGTGGTAGTCCATCTCTCCATTATGGGTAAGGATATTTTCTTATTAGGTTTTCATTTAGACTTATGTTAATCAGATAGGAAAAACATTAAGACACTTGAATCTTTTCTAAAATATTAGCAACAGTTTTGATGGAAGAAGGATTTTTAGAAATTATTGTCACCAAAATTCTACATTTGTCCATGGTTTAAGTTATGGGGCAAAAATGCAAAAAGAAAAATAAATCAGTGAAAGCTATCATTGAGGATACCTATCTATCAGTATAGTGATAGAGAAGAAAACTATGTGGATATATTAATCTCTATGCTGGCAGCAGAGCTATAGTTATTCTTAAATATCACTTGCCTCCTTTGAAAACAGTTATTTAATTCAAAAAGGACCAGGCACAATAAATTGAAAGAAACTTTGTTAAAATTATACTTTAAAATAAAAAAAAATATTCCTCATATTTTTGTTTCCTTTGTAGATTAAAAAAATATGAACTGCCTCAAATCAAGAGCTTGATCTTTCAAAGTCTTAAATTCTAGTCCTTACAGCCTAACATCAGAACCAAGACTGATGTTCTATTAATTTAGTATGATTGAATGAAAGTCTTACAGCATAATTACTGTATGAATTACAGGAACAAGATTTGAGGGAGGACAGTGATCTGGGAAATTTCAAGCACAGTGGTAGCAGGATTCTATTATTTTTTATCCAACTCCATGATTGAGATGAACCAAATACAATAAGGGAAAGTAGATAGAGAAATATAAAAATTGATGTTTGGATTCTAATGAAATGTCCTTACAAATGAAAAGTAGATAATAGTTCATTAGGAAAAAAAAGTGTTATTGGACTGCAAGTTCAGCATGAGTCAATAGTGTGATATAATCAAAAGAAAAAACCTAGAATTCTCCTTGAAAATATAGTGAGAGTTGGAGGGACAGAGAGATGGGAGAGCAACTTGTTAAAATTTACCTTGGTTGGGTAATACCTGGAAGACCTTGTTCAGTTCTGGGTACCAAAGTTGAAGAAGGATTTAGGTATTTTTGTTAATAAGTGGGCATGTGGCAAAACAAAACTCTTAAGATATCAAGATATGTAATAATGATTACTGTGGATGCTTAGCCTAAAAAAAAAAAAAAAGACTTAGAGAGCTCATCCTCAACTAGTTATAAAGATGTCATATAGAAAATAAATTAGATTTATTCTACTTAGTTCAAGACAAGAAAACCAGGGACTATGGGTGAAAGTTTCAGGGAGCAATTTTAGGCTAATATAAGAAGAAACTTGTTCATAATTAGAGCTGTCCAAAAATGGAATGGGCTGCTTACAAGGTAGTCAACTCCCCTTTTCTGGACATTTTCAGTTATTTGTTTTTATCTTTCTGTTCTAAACATTCAGCTTAATAAATTCTTCATGAATATAGCCTAATAGCATAAAGGAGAGTATTTAGGATCAGACTTGCCTGTATAATCTCTGATATCTTTTCCAGCTTTTTGTTAGTCTTCATTTGTTAGTCTTCATTTGTGTATCCATCTGTGACCAGGATCCTATGTTTTAGAATTTGTCTTTTGAATTTTACAGTACTGCTCAATGTTGAATAAAGTCACACATCCAGTCAATAAAAAATTTTAAAACATCTACTATGTGACAAACACTGTGCTAAGTTTTAGGTTTACAAAAAAGATGCATTTAACAGGTCCCCAAAGCCTGATGAGTGAATTCATATCCAAATAACTGCGTGAAAACCAGGTATACAAATAGGATAAATTGGAAATAGTCCAAGGAGGAAAGGCACTGTTAATAAGTGAGATGAGGATAAGCTTCCTGTAAAAGGTACAATTTTTGCTGGGACTTGATGGAATCTAGGGATGCCAATTGGTAAAGATGAGTCAAGAGAGCATTCTTGTTATGGGAGATAGCCAATCAAACTGGTTAGAGCAAGGACATGTCTTATTTGAGGAAGAACTAAAAGGCCAGTGTCACTGGATCACAGAGCACATGGTGGGGTGTGATGGGATAAGATATATGAAGAATGTAAATGTCATCATTAAAAATTATGAAGAAGCTAAATCCCATCATTACCCATTCTGTCTTTTGTCCTAGATTCCCATCTCCTTGTTTCCATCTTTCAAAATCCTAAACATTATTCATGTAAAAATAATTATAGAGATTTTTTCCCTCCTAAATCATGTATCCAAAATATGTTAGATACTCTTCCAAGATTTCTCAAAATGAAAGACAACTATTTACTTTTGGTAATTCGTATGTGATCATATGACAGTTCCAAAAGAATTTCGTAAACATTTTATTAGTGTTTCTGAAAACTTGGACAAGAAACCAATGACCAGAGGGACTTGAGAGTTTATGTTTTCCCATTGAAAGCAAAGAGTGAATAAGTAGGAAAAATATTTAGAGAATAAGCAGCTAACTATGAAAATAATACTTGAGAATTAGATTTAGATGTCTAAATCTTAGCTTAAATAGAAAATTGACAAATTCCTACCCAAAATATATATTTTTTAAAGTCTAGTCATATTGTATTTGTTGAAAAACAGATGAAAAGTTCTTTATATTAAATGCTGGGGGGCAGGAACAAACTGATTATATGTAGCCATAAATTTAAACATCGTAGAGAGATTTTTTAATAAAGCAAAAAATAGAAATTCACAAGAGAAAAAAATCAAAGAAAGTGCCAATATCTAAATTCATAGCATCAAAGATCTTTGCATAAATTGGTCAAAGATGAAACAATAAATAAGGAACTACAGACCCCAAAACAAGAGAGCAAATTTGGCTTCATATTTATTTCTGAGTCATGATAGATGGGACTCATTATTGGATTAAACTCTGAATACCTTATTCCAAAGAAACAGAATAGTTAAATATAAGTTATATGTTGAGAAAATGTATTCATGTCAGAAAATCCAGGCACCTAAAGGAGAGAGCATGACAGTTGGGTAAAGGGCAGTCATGAGAGAAACAAATGTTTTTGTCTTTGGAGTATATTAAAAATCACCTGGACAGAAAGCAAACATAGATGAGGATTTGGGGAAGTCACAAACCTGGTAAAGGGCCATGATATAGTATTGATTTCATTACTTTACGAAGTGCTTTCAGGACTTCAATTATTTATTTTTGTGGAAGCTCTCTCTTCCTCTCTCTGTTTCTGTCTCTGTCACTGTGTCTCTCTGTGTTCATGTGTGTCTCTGTCTTTCTCCTTTCCCTTCCCCCATCCCCTTGCTTCCTTCATTCATTGTTCAGTGTGTGATGGTGATACCTGACAACTGAATGCAGAGCTGCTTCATTCTTTGATAGTTGTCTCTGCGATGGAAATTACCTTTAAAGTGGAAATTAAAAAACAAAAATTATTAGCAGGGAAGTGATATACAAGACACATAAAGATAATAAAAGAACATTTATCTGTCACTAAAGAATTCTATTTACCAAAAGAACTGTATCCTTGAATACTGAAAGAATCAGCAGATACAATGGTCATGTGACTGCCTATGATACTTGGAAGAAATGGAAAACAGGACAATATATTATCATAAATTTAAAACTGGACTTCAGATGCTGTCCATCTCATTTATCTTAATCCTCTTATTTTCACATGAGGAAAGTGAGAATCATAGCATTTAAATGATCTGACCTTGGTCAACCAGCTAATAATAGTTATACATACAATTTGAAGCCAGATTATTTTGATTATAAGTACTTCTAGCACTCTCACCACTATATCATGCATCCATTATCACAAGACTGGAGAAAGGCAAATTTCAGCTTTTAAACAAAGAAGAGAATAGAGTTTATCCACAATAAATCATTGAGCTTCACTGGGAAATTCTAGAACAAATCATAGACAGTATACCTGGAGAATATCTAAAAAAGAAGTGATGATTATAAAGATCCATCATGGATTTATCCAGAATAGTTAATATCAGAGTAGCCTCATTTCATTTTTTTTAAATAAGAATTACTAGAATAATAGGTAAGGGGAATGTTGGGGGTATACTTAACCTAGATTTAAGCAAAGCATTTATGTACCTCATACTGTACTTGTAGAGAAGATGAAAATATATAGCATATTTGAGAATACAGTCAGTTGAATTTAGAACTGGTTGGATAGCTGAAATAGAAAAGTTGTTAATGATCCATTATCAGAAAGACAGGAATTCTGCAGGAGAGTACCTCAGAGACCTTCCTTGACTCCATCCTAATTAACATTTTTGTCAATGATTTGAATAAAGGCATAAATGTATGCTCATCAAATTTTCAGTTAACACATACCTAGGGAGGATGAGGTCATAGCACATTAAATGATATGGAATTTAATGTAATTAAATGTACAAAAACAACTTTATAAGTATAAAATAAAGAAGGCATGATAGCCATTATTCTAAAACAGATCATAAATTTAACAGATTACAAATTCAATATGAGTTAGAAATGTGGGGTGGAAAGCCAAAAAAAACCCAAAAAAACAACCCTGTAATCTTAAACTATGTTAAGAGGCCTAGCTTCCAGGAGGAATTTAATAATACACAATATTCTGCTTCCCATCTTACATCATCTGAAGTAATAGGCTTCATGCTTTAAGAATGTCACTGATAAACTGAAAAGAAGAGAACAATCAAATTGGTGAAAGTCATTGAATCCATAATGTCTGAGTAATGATTAAGGGAACTTGCCATGTTTTGCCTAGAGGAGACTCAGGAGGCATATGACAGCTGTCTTCACATATTTTAAGGGCTATCATGTAAAATAAGCATTCAATTTGTTCTCTTTGGCCCCATAGGACAGGATTAAGTGATGGGATGAAATTGCATAAAGCTTGATATCTCTTACATGAAAAAAAAATCTAATAATTAAATCTATCTAATAGGAGAATGAGTTGTCTTGAGAGTTAGCAAGTTCCTTCTTAGAGATTTTTCAAGGAGTCTGGATTACAATGTATTAAGTATATTAAAGTAGGAATTCCTTCTAACTCTGAAGTCTGTGATTCTGGATGTTTTTTTTCCCCATTATTTATACCTGTAGCTCCATTCCTAACAAGGATCCATCACTCTAAATAGTATTCCTCCTCTTCAAACAATGTCCTCTCTAGAGTCTTTGAATGGTTTAGAAAAGCATGCATATTCTAGTTCCATTTTCTTTCTGAATCTAACCTCCACCCTCCAGCTAAATTGGATTATGCAAATTCCTTTGAGGGATTTATTTAAAAAAGGAAAGGAAGAAGAGTAAATTTATTAGTTATGAACTCATTATGAATGTTTAAATATGTTACTTTTCATATTTTCCCACAGTTGTATTACAACCTCATTTGACAGCCAAATATCTCCTGACCTATTCCCAAGTGCAAGTAATCCGTCTCATCAGGTGTGGACGAGTCCTGAATTTCATTAAAGGAACCAAGGTCTTGGGCCCACTAATTCATGCTCTCATGCTTTCCTTTCCTACTTTATTGAATATTGTACTTTTGCTTCTCCTAATCATGTTTATCTATGCTATTCTTGGAATGTCCCACTTTGCATATGTTAAAAAGGATGCTGGAATTAATGACATGTTCAACTTTGAAACCTTTGGCAACAGCATGCTTTGCCTCTTCCAAATTACCACATTTGCTGGTTGGAACGGGATGCTGGAACCAGTTCTTAATACTGGTCCCCCAGACTGTGACCCTGAAAAAATTCACCCAGGAAGCTCTGTGAAAGGAGATTGTGGAAGTCCTTCTTTTGGAATTTTTTATTTTGTGAGTTACATCATTATATCCTTTCTGGTGCTTGTAAACTTGTTCATTGTTGTTGTTCTGGAGATTTGCAATGTTGTGACTGAAGAAAATGCTCAGCTTCTGAGTGAGGAAGCTTTTGACAATTTTTATGAGGTGTGGAAGCAATTTGATCCCAATGGCACTCATTTCATAGACTATAGTCAGCTTTCTGAATTTGCTGCTTCATTGGATCCTCCACTTCTTATAGCAAAGCCCAACAAAATCCAGCTCATAGCCATGGATCTTCCCATGGTCAGAGGTGATCGAGTTTTTTGCACTGATGTCTTAATTGCTTTTACAAAGTGTGTTATGAAAGAAAGTGAAGAGTTTAATTGCATCCATTTGCCATTGCGTAAACAGTTTCTGTCATCATGTCTTTTCCAAGTTTCCTATGAACCAGTTACAACAACTCTAAAACGAAAAAAGGAGGAGGTATCAGCTCTTGTCATTCAGCGTGCTTTTAGACATTTCTGCTTAAGAAAAAATGAATCGGGTACATATATTAACAAAGGTGAAGCTAGAGAGAAACTAACTGTTAAAGAAGCCATAGGAATTGATAAAGTTCCAGAGAACTCAGCTCTAGAGAAAGTAAGTTTTCTTAGCCCTTCCCCAAATTTCCTCTCTTTGGGTAGTGTAATAGAGCAAGACAGAGAGAAACATGAAATGGACCAAATAGAAAAAGAAGACATAGATAAAAATGTCAGGGAAAAGGAAAAATAAGCAAAGAATTACTTTTGTCAACAATTGGCTAGATTTAATGAAAGTGGCTTATTTCATAAGATAGAACTGTTTTGGTAAGTCTGCCAAACGAACTGTTTTTAACCAAAAGAGAAAAAAACAAGACTTAAACACATTGTCCATGCTTCTAACAATGCAATGAATCTTCACTGCCTAACTGTGATTCAATATTAAAGCAACTTTGATAAGGGATTTCTGTTTGCACTGCTTCTCTTATAACAGAGAAAAGATGGGAAAGCTGCTAAGAAAGATAGAGACCTTGGATGAAGGGAGGTAGAATCTAAATTGCCTACCTTTAATAAAACACATCAGCAGAGTGCTTTTACTTTTTGCCTTTGGCTACTTTTCATAACATCCTTGCCATTCAGTACCCACCTACCCAGTCACCACAAACTAGCTTTCTTTCTCTGTCTCTTTATATTTCTCTGTCAAACACACACTCACACTCACAATGTACGCAAACACATATGCACAAATAAAAGGTATACAATAAAGAACATATGTACTTAATAAATGCTGGTTTTATTCATTCTGTTTGAAAAATAGGAAGTCAAAGTGTACTGGTCCCTTGAAAAGCAGATTTCAAAGTAGTTACAGTTACTGAGATTTTAGCAAATATTTAGGGAACTAGGCTATTAAAATTGTAGCATGTGTGCAAAAAAAAAGTTGTTTCTTTCATTTAAAGCATCTAATATTATTCTATCTTGCATCAGAATTAACTTTTATGACTAAATCCTATATATGGGCTGCTGATGTTATATACCAGCCATTGAACCTAAGCATTAGACAGGTTATGCCCAAAGGTATTTTTCCCAGTATCCTGTCTTCCTTCTTATATATTTCCTCTATATTTATATTTCCCCATAACTTCAAAATGATGTGAAGATTTCCATTGCCATCAGAAAAATACATGCAGTTATCAAAGCAAGGCAACCATTCCCAAGCCTTTTCTTGATTTTTTTTTTTTTATGAAACTACCTTCCTACCCTAAAATATCTCAGATGACCCAACTACCAACCACTACATGAGCTGGATTCTCTTCTCATCTGCTAATATTTCCTAAATAACCTTCTGATCTCAGCATGGCTAAGATTTTATTCCTCAATGAAATACTTGCTGCTAATTAACTAGATGCATAATACTATGGTGCATGTCTGGGCAAACAGCTATCACTTGGAAGCATTATTATGAATATCATGTATCCACCACCACAATGCACTGTCCTGTACAGCATAAGAAATCTATAAATGTCAACATGGTCCTTCTCAAACTTTGATCACATAAGTTGATGTACTCAATGTCCATGAAGTTATCAGTGATCTGCAGATTATATACCATAAATGTTTGTTGGTTTTGCCACCCCATTTTCATATTTCTCTGCCTATTGCCCAGTACTGGATAATCATAACTATTATTCCTTTTGAGGAGACTCTGTGGAAATATACTTTTTGTTCGCCTTGAGTTTTTCTATAGTAAAGTTTTCTTTATATCTGTCAGGTGACATTACTTAACAATGAAATGGTGACTAATGTAGTGATCATTCCCTCCTCACTCTCCCCCACCAAAATCTTGTATTTTGTATATGTTTTATACTGACTTACCTATGTGCTTGTTTTCTCCCAAGAGAATGTAAGCTTATTCAAGGCAAGATCTTTTTCATTTTGTTTTTCTGTTCCTAACACAGAACTTGATAAATAATAGGTGCTTAATAAATGTTTGTTAATTTAATTGAACATGCAAATTATGCTTTTGACACTGCAAATTAAACCTCACTCATTTCTATAAGTTTCCCGAAGGACAACATCTGATTGCCAAAGTACTTGGAGAATAATGTTACCACATTTTAAAGATAGTTGTTGCACAAATGGTAAATATAAAGTCTTTATCCTACTGAATCTAATACAATTGTTTGTTGTGCCTTTTAAAATAAAGATTAGTCATATACTTTCAGAATTTACTCGGCTTGTCTTTCACAAGTGCCCCATTTTTTTTATAGACTACCCCTTACAGTCATCATTTTTGATGTTTCCACAAAATAGTTAGCAGAATACTAATAAACTTCTTATAGCCTCTCTCAAAGTGGTAATTCACATCAACAAAGTAAAAACATAATCTTTTTTTTTAGGTAACCATAATTTGGTTATCTAATTAAGGTTTGCTATTTTTGAGACATGTCAGCTATGTAATCTTATGTGTTTATCAATTTGAATGTAACAAGTTGCCTTCCTACTTTTCATAGATCTATAGATTGCTTAAGCTGGAAAGTAACTTGGAAATCATTGAGTTCAGGACATCTAGGTGACTCAATGGAAAAAAAAAAAAAAGGAGCCAGACCTGAAAAGAGTAGATCCTGGGCTTAAATATGACCTCAGACAACTCATAACTTTGTGACTTACTCCTCTTAAGCCTTGGAACTGATACTTAGTGTCAATTCTGTGACAGAAAGTAAGAATTTTTTTACAGAAATTAAGAATTTTTTTTTAATTATTGAGTTCAACCTCCACTTTTTATGCATTAATAAACTTTCTTTATCAATTATGTGAATAAAAGAGGTCTGAATATTGTAATTGTGGATTTAGGGTAAATCAAGGATAACTAAGCACTCATCTTGGAAGGGGACTGGAAGCCTACCCCATAGAAATCTGAGAGAATTCCATTTGGGAGGGGCCAATAGCAAGAGGAGTTTGGAAGAGGTTTCTCAACCTGTAGACAAGGAGCTGGGAGGTTGATTCTTTGGTTGGGAGGTTTGGATGGTGGGGTGGATCCTGAGTGAATTGGGTTCCTTTGTACTTTTATGTGTGACTATTGGTAGATCACAAATACCAACAAAGAAGACATTGAATAGCCATTCTCCAATTTGGCCTAAGAGGCCGAACTCCTGGGGGGGAGTAGCTTTGATTGAGGGGGAGTCCTTTCCCTGATCCTGCCTGAATCAATTGATCCTCTTACTTCCCTGTGATATTAGTTTAGAAATATTTGATAGGAGGCTGTAGGGGGGAAGAGAGAGTGAGCTACTGTGACCAAGCCACAGAAGAAGTCCAGAGCCGCTCTCTTGGAGAGAAGATTTAGCTGATAGTGAAGTTCATCCTTTCCCTCCTCCCTTGATTCCTCTGTACCTTTTTCCCCTGTACCCTGAATTTAATTTATCCTTTAATAACCCCCTGTTAGTTTGATGCTTAAAGTCTGGAGCAGTTACATTGAGGGGGGGAGGTGACTGATCCTGTGGCTGAGGTCCATCTTGAGGGGTAAAGCTACTTGTACTTGGGAATTGGGGGAGGCTTGTCTCAACAGGGCTAGCTCTGGGGGTGGGATCCCATCCATTAGGGTCACAACTGAACCCCAACACCTTCCTTCAACATCCCCAATATAGTTTTGCCAGTTTGGGAATCTCATCGAGTTTATTTCCTCATAGGTCTTCCTTGGGGTGGGGGTAAGTGATTAGCTGATCTGGCCCATTGAAAGCTAACAAGGGAGGAGTCTAGATATACACCTATCTACCATCAATACTCACCCCAATACAGTATCTTTAGCTAAATAAGCTAAATAAATTTATTAATATGTGTATATATTAAATATATTAAATGTGTATATATGATATAAATAAATAAATAAATAAATGATTGAATTAAATTAGCTAAATAAAATTCACTTAGCAGGGAATAAGTTGAAGAAAGCAAAATGGTTTAGATTAAAAGTTTTATTTTTTAAGGATGGAAAAAATATCTGACAGCATGAGAGAACCTTAAAGAAAGAGGAGCCACATAGCCTTTCTCCTTTCAGAGAATGGTAGCCAGGTATTTTTGCATCTGAGGCAGACATAATGAACTTTCCAAAGGAAAGGGCATTCTCAGCTGAGTGGCCCCTGTCGGATGAAGACCATGAAGGAGCACAAAAAACGTGGTGAAAACATTGCTTTCCCACCCTGTAAGCAGAGGAAGTGGACTAATTGGTTGTCCTCTTATTTGCTGGTCATAACTAGGTTACAATATTTAACAATTATGTTAGTGCTTACTTTGTGCCAGATACTGTACTAAATCCTTTTCAATTTCTATCTCATTGGACACCAAGGGCAATGGTTTCTTCAAAGTTGGAATATGAAAAGTCCAATAACTAGTGGAAGAATTATCAGAAACTTTTAGAGCAAACATATTTGGAGGAATCAGGCTGAAAGAGCTTCCAACCACTACTGAACGCCCCAAGAAAATATTCAAAAGATTCTATACTGGAAAGGATTTTGGAGATCTTGCCATTTAATTCCATTCTGTAGTGAGGAAACTTGAGTAATTATAAAGATGTAGTGACTTACCTAAGATCACTGAAGATGCAGTCAAGTAATTGATGTTAAAACTGAGTTGCCTTGAAACTGAATGAAACTCCTATCTCCAAGACCCAGAGATTATCGGAGCTGAAAAGATCCTTAGTGAGCATGTTGTCTAACCTATTTACACCAAGAGAAAAAACCCAGACCTAACATCAAAACTAAAACAAAAACCTAGGTGTTTTAACTTCTCTTCCAGTGCTTTTATCCAGAGTGTTGTTGTTGACATAGGGCTTCCCTTAGTATTATATTGGAATTTATTTTCTAAAAATATCATAACATATCTATAATAGAAAACATTTTTGTTTTATTATTTTACTTGCAAGTTCTTTTTAAAACTCACATTTTTATTTTAACCATTTTATTTTAACCAAAATTGACATAATTATTTTAACCAAAAGTTAATCACTCATCAGTGATTTAAATGCATTATGTCATTTTCCTTCTGGTTCTAGATTTTCTAAATGGCAGGGAGTCAAAGTTACTTTCTTAATATTGCCCAGTAGACCCCCAACAGTCAGTCATCTCTCATTCTTAAATTTACAATGAGAACATCTGGGATGTCTGGAGATAGGGTGGTGTTGTATTCCAGCAATCAATGGTTTGGGGAAATTTATTTGGCATGGAAGAGAAAGAATAAGGGAAAACCATTCTGTTTTCATTAATGTTTGAAGCAAACTAGCCTTGTGCAGATCCCAGACTTATTGGTAAAAGTATGAAAGTTGCATAAGCATAGTGATGGAGAACCTTTTAGCCATCGAGTACCCAAACTGCATTCTCACCATGCATGTGAGCTGCCCTCTTATCCCAGACAGGGGAGGGAGGAAGTGCTCCAAGTGGGTTGCTGAGTACAGGGGCAGCTGATGGAAAAGGGGAAGGGAGTAGCCCCCTCCAGCAAGTGTGCCATAGGTTCACTAACATGGGCATAGGAGAATACTATACACTGGGCAATCCAAACAGGTTTCTCTTCCTTCTCTTCCCTAAAACCTCCTCACTATACTGGGTTTGAAATATTGATACAGAATTGTATCACTAATTTAATAATCTAGATTTTGCCTCATTTATATTAACTAGTTAAGGCAAATGATCACTGTGTCTGCTGGAACCAGTCTGCACCAATCCATTATAATCAATTCTTGAGTTTTCAGTTTAGGTACTGACACAATGGAAATCAGTAAATGCTACAAAGCAGGGCTCAATTTGTTGTTTTTTGATCATCTGAAAATAAGAAAGTGATGGAGGAAATGTTAGCTTAAACTTAAAAGCATCTTTTGTGCACATTTATTTTTAAAGCTACTTATCAAACATTTACTAGGATAATACTTATTCTAGGACTTATGACATCTTTACTGCCTACAGTGCTTCTCAAAAATTTGTGTCATTAAATATAGCTCGCCTTCCAAGCCCATTAATCCCCAAATTCTCAACTCACATACACATCATTGGGAAAGAGGCTTATTTTATTTTGTTGTTCTCATCTAGGTAGAAGTATAGCCTAATGCAACTGTAAAATCCTAAAAGAAACATCATGCTTCAAGAGAAAATGGGTATTTTAGACCTAGCCAGATGTCCCTCGCCAAGTCACTTGGACAAATATAACCTGACTTGCATATTTAACTCCTTTTCTGTTCAAGAGACCTAATATTATTATTTTCTTTGTGTCTAGAAGGCTATACTCCATTTACCCAAGGAAATTTCTCCCTGACATTATCTTCTTCCCCAAAGTTGCTACCCAGAAGGAAAGGGTACACATTTTCTATTCCATCAGATCATATGACTAGGTCTAGCTGAAGTGAAGTTGAATGTCCTCTAAAGCCCGAGAAAGTATTGTGGTCATATAAAATAAAAACTGTCAGGAATGATGTATTTTCAGAGAAACACACTTTCTGATAGCTGAGCTTTATCTCATTTCCCAGCCTAAAGTATACTAAAAACGAATGAGAAAGGGGTGGAAATGCAGCTGCTGGAGACAGACCCAATGACAACAAAAGCGATGGCTATCAGCTATTCAAAGTGGAGAAAAAAGAAATTCAAAAGAAAAGATGAGTCATTTACTGTAAGAGGAAACAGCAATGTACACCTCCATTATTCAGCGGAACTCTTCAATTCCATTTGATTCCATTCTATTCAGCAAATATTTGAGCACTTCATGGAAGATCAAATACTATTGAATAGTATTACTTTATGACACCATAGTACTCAAACTGATTTTCATAATTTCATGAATCTAGATTTAGATATGGAGATTGCCTTAGACTTAGAGGTCCTTGATTTCAATTTCTTTAACGTGTAAGAAAATGGAGACCAAAAAAGTATAGTGTCACATACAAGGTCATGCAATTATTAAACACTTCAGGTAGAGTCAAACACTGGTCTCCTGGCTTCAATTATTTATACTATGTAAGAAAGTTTTTGTTATTCAGTCATTTCAGATGTGACTTACTCTTCTTCATTCCATTTAGGGTTTTGTTGACATTTCCTTCTCCAGGTCATTCTATAAATGAGGACACAGGCAGAGTTAAATTACTTGTTCAGGGTCATAGCTAGTACGTGTCTGAAGTCAGATTCTTGACTGGTGCTCGATCTATTATTGCACCACCTTGCTTCCATGTAAGAAGTTAGGGAACTATAAAATTCACTTTAGAAAGAATTATATCTAAAAATGGTTATATTAAAGATATTTCAGTTCTTATATTAATCAAATTCAGTTATTTGGGAAATTTATGTACCTGAAACAGTTTATAATCTAATAGATTGAGATAGCTGAGACCTGTTGTACATAATAGCATACTGCAGAAGGATAGTGAGCTGGGCTTATAATTTTAAAATTGAGTAGCAGGAAACCAGGACCGGCAGAAAATAGGAAATTGCACCATGTTTTCAATGGTTCTAAGTTGGTTACTGAAGCAAATACCTATCTATCCCAGCTAGGTTGTGTATTGGCTATGTAGATATATATTGGGTACTAGATCTTGAGTCTCAAGGACCTCAGTATAAATATACCTTCATTCTTGCGTTAAGTCACTGACCTAGTCATTTACCTCTAACTCAGTTTCCTCATCTATAAAACTGTGAGAGTCACAGCACTTAACATCCATGGTTCTTTTGAAGACAAATTGGAATAACATTTATATAAAGCACTTTCCAAAACATACAGCATTATATTTATTACTATCTTTAATGTAAATAATTTCCCCCTGGTGTTATATGTCTATAAGACAAAATGTACCATCTTGGAAGAATCAAAACTGAACACAATTCAAAGTTCAAAAGACACAGGCAATTTACAAAGAAAGAAATACAAAATAATAGTAACCCCATGGAAAAGAAGGAACAATATACTGCCATAGAATTATAAATATGAAACAAAAAGAAATATGGAAAGATCTATTTCTTATGATGGGAGGCAATATCTGCAGAAAAAATGAAGGAAAAAATGAAGAAAGAGAGAAAGAAAAAATGAAAAAAAGAGAAAGAAAGAGAGAGGGAAAGGAAAAAGAAAGAAAAAAGAAGAAGGAAGGAAGAGTTAAAATAAGGAATTTCTAGAATAAAACATAGGGAAAATATTCCTTTCCTTATTTGTAACTTAATTGGATTTTACTTCATTATATGGTAAGGGTTTTATGTAACAGTTGTTTTTTTTTCCTGCATTACTGTTCACATAATTGTTTGATAATTATAATAAAAACAACTTTTAAAATAAAATCCAAAGAAAAATTGGATGACACAGTTATGTTTATAGCATTTAATCAACAATGACTTGTAATCAAGAAATTATTTAAGTTGTATAATCAAGGATGAATATGAGGGAAAAGGAAATAAGCTAGTCATTTAAGGAATTGGGGATAAAAGAGATGGACACAGAGGAATTTGTGATACAGAATAATACAAAACAACTTGAAAAATAGATGGGAGCCAGCTGTGGAGGGTTTTAAATATCAGACTGAAGAGTTTTGTTTTTTTAAAGGAGCAAAAAGAGTAAACCACTTAAGATACTTTAACAAAAAAGTAATGTGTAATTCATGTGAATAATTTTGGCTGCTGTTTGCAAGCTGGATTAGAAAGGAGAGATACTAGAAGTAAGACCAATTAATTAGGAGACTAATGCTGTAGTCACAATAAAGAGTAATGATAAACAGAACTAATGAGTAAAAAAAGTGAAAGGTCATGAAAAAACATTGGAAAAATCCACTTGGTAAAGCATGGCTATAGAGCTTGACGACAATATAATCTCTATTACTGTGTCAGGCAAAAGATGAAACAGATTCCATTGGTTCTTTTATTTCTTTCTCTGAAGAGAATCTATGGGCTATTCTATTCATATGTAATTTTTGTGCATTTTTTGTGTTTTCTGCATCTATTTATAGAAATATTGTCAATATAAATATGGTTCACTTGTTCCAGTAATGCATCAGTTCTACTAGTGAACAGCAATGATCATTTCATCAATACTTATGATATTGCCTCTAGATTATATTTAGCACCTTTCTTCTCAATTTCACCTTATATAGTCTTTTACTTCATTCAAGATTCATATCAAGGACCACTTTCTATAGTAAGCATTTCAAGATCCCCACAACTACTAATTCCTTTCCTAAAAAAATTATCAGGTATTTATTTTTATATTTATTCTACAAACTTTGTGTATATATGTTGTTTTTGCCATGAAGATATAATCTTTCTGAAAGAAAGGATTTTTAAAGTTCTGTCTTTGTATTTTAAGTGCAATTCAGTGCTATGATAGGTACCTAATAAATATTTACTAATTGAATTTTACTAATTTACTCATTGAAATTATAACCATACTAGGCAAAATATAATGCCCTTGAGATAAGGGATTTTATCATCATGCTTTCAATTTTCCCTGACACTTAAAATATATCTACAGATATGACAATTCTTTGAGAATTGTTTGTTTATTCATATCTTTTTGTTTGTTCATATCTTTTGAGTGCATTTCTGGGGGAATGGTTACATATGCATATAGTAACATACACACATACACACATGTATATTTAAACATTATATTATGCATCTAATACTAAATCCTAACCAGAGAAATTTGATGCAAAGATTTTTTTTCTCATTCTCTACTTTCTGTCCTATCCTGAATGCAATAATTTTTTTCTTTACATGAGATTTTCAGCTTCCTGTAATCAAATTTAAGTATTTGATCTATTGTAATTGTTTCTATCTTTTGGGGTTAAGAATATATCTCCTACCCATAACCATGAAAGATATGTGATCTGCTTCTCTTTGACTTTTAGTTGCATGATCCTTAATATTAAAGCTATATATCTATTTCAAATGTGTTGTAAAATATGGTGTAAGGTATTGACCCAAGCTGCCAGACAGTTTTCCACTTTCCCCAGTAGATTTTATTAAATAGAGAGTACTTCCTGAAGTATCTTATGTTTTCTGCTTTATTAAACATTGCGTTGTTTTTGATTCTCCTTTGTCTAGCTTGTCTCATCATCAGAAGGTTGGCAAACAGAATCTGAATTTCTTTAGTTATGACCACTCATAAAAAAGGACAAGAACACGGAACAAACAAAGTCCTATTTGGTTCCCAAGTTTCCTTAGTGATGATTGAGGAGTAGTAAAAAAGAGGGAGCAAGCATTTCTATATAATAATTACAAAATCCAGTGGCAATAAAAGACAGGGAAATCATATTCCAAATTACTAAGTTATTAAGTATCCTGGGATCAATTTACCAAAACACATAATAAATGTTTAGAATCAATTACAAAGTAGTTTTTAAGACAATTAACAGCTTAAATAGCTAGAGGAATATTTCAGGGTTCCTGCCTAGGTTGTGCAAAATAAATTGCACTACTAAAAAAGTCAATTTACACTTTTATTAATATGCCAGTCAAATGATCAGAGGATTCTTTACAGAATTTAATAAACTTTCTGAGATAGTATCTTCACCCTCATAGAAAATCTTCAAAGCAGGTTGAATTACCTCCTTTGAAGATACTGAAAAAAAGATTTGTATTTAAGTATAGTTTTGGACTAGATTACCTTCCGTTCTGAGATTCTTGGAACCTGACAGAGTTATTATAAGTAACAAACAGGTACTAAACACTCATAATAGAACTCTATCCAAGGTCCTAAGTTATGGGAACCTAGAAGCATTTTTGTAGAAAACTAGGAGTACTTTTCAAGGACATAAGAGCAAATGTGAAATAACCCTATTTGTGAAACAACTCCTTAAATTGAGATAGCTATTTTTGTTATTTATCCTATCCTTTTTTATTTGTTTGCTTCTTACTTAAACCCTTACCTCTTGTCTTGTAGTCAATACTAAGTATTGGTTCCAAGGGAGAAAAGTTTGTTTTCTACTAAGGGATAGGCAATTGGGGTTAAGTGACTTGCCACAGAGCTAAGACAATGTCTGAGGTCAGACTGGAAACAAGGACCTCCCGTCTCCATGTTTGGCACTTTATCTACTGAGCTATGTAACTGCCCTTTTGTTCTTACCAATGATATCATAATGTGATGTTTTGACTTGTGCATGAATTGGATTCAAGTGAGGCAGGGTTGCTCATATTCTCATATTTGTCAATCTGACTCTTCCATTGGCAAGAAAAAAGTCAGAATGACTATTGATGGCTCAAAATGCAGTGTGTGACATGGGCATCTTCAATATCTGACCAAGCTCAAGCACTCCACAGTCCTTGGTTCCTCCAGCTTCATGGCTTTTGTAACAAATTGTTCCCATCTTCCCATTTTTTTAGGGAAGTCTTCACATGATTGGGATAAACCTCCCCCCTCAATTTACCTACAGGTTTTTGGTCCATTGGTTATCCTCAAGCTGAATTAGACTATCTGCCCAAACCAGAATTAAACTAAAGAAAATATCTCCAATTCCAGCTGCCCAGCAGTTAGAATTCATTAAAACTAATTTATCTTTCTAGTACTATTACTAATAGTATTGTGATATGTGTATTTCTGTCCAAGAGATTCAGTCCCTCTATTTTGTTTCAGGATTATATAGTCCATGATAAAATTTGTCACTTTGGAATATCTATACTTAGTATAATAAATGACCAGTCGATTACTGAGTCAACTAAGAATTAAAAGAATTAAGACTAGAACTGTTGTGGTTTGTTAGCCTACTTTATGTTTACATAATACTTGATCTTCAGTGAGTACAAAAGTTTCAATGAAGATCAGAAGGAACAATTATAGGTAGATTTTTATTGCTTCTCAATACCATCTATATAGGCAGCCCAGGGTGCCCTCAGGGAAGCATCATGTTCTCCTAACTCTTATCATTATCCTTTGAAGATGTCAATTCTAAGTACATTAGATGAAATGCATTTTGAGGATGCATCCATCTTACCTGTTAAGTCAAAACCAGAGTCATGTAGCCAGAAATATGATTAAAAAATAACTCTCAGCATATCTCCCTCACTCTATAACCCTAAGATGATAATAAATGTGCTAAGCACATGTTAAATAAAATTCCAACAAGAAGGAAAGATGGAAACCACTTCCACATAATGTAAAACACTCAGAAATAACTGTAGAAAACAAATACCAATAACTGTAACCAGCCCCATTCTATACCCTTATCAATTTGAAATCTGGAGACCTCAATTCTGCCCTGTCCCCTGAGAATTCACCAGGAGGGAAGTCCCAGACTTAGCCATTTCAGACTGAATAATAGACCTTAAGGTACATAACGGTTCTAGTTGGGTGGAACTAGTAGATCTAAATCAAAGGTTAAGGAACTTCTTGTCCTGGTAGTTTCTTCTATTGTATCAAAGTCCACTCCCAGGTAGACTAGCCCTTGGCTGGATCTTTCCCTTTTTGTATCTATTGTATATTGACCACTCCCTGATACCCCTGCCTCAGGCTATTGTTTCTTTTCCAAGCCTGTTCCTATCCTATCAGTGTGGTTTGGACCTATAGTTTCCTTGTAGCTATGGTAATGTCACCCAATCATACTTCCCTGTCCTTAGTTCCCCAAATGGCATATAAGCTCCCCAAGTTCTATTTTTCAATCAACTAGCCCAGTGATCCTCTCAGAGATACTATTGACAGAGTGTAAGAGCCTTTGGTTCTTTGTGGTTTTTAGGTGTTTGACTCTGTGTAGTAGCCAAATATTGAACACTATTTCTTTCCTGATTAAAGACTTGGTTTTTCTGACTATTTTAGTAATTCTATGGTTTTTGAGATTAACATCCTGCATAAAGAATCTGGTAGATGTATATTTTGAAAGTTAGCTGAAGTGATTGTATTTCCAGCAATGATCCAGCCCATCTCCTACACAAGCTTCCATCTCAGTAGCCCTCAGAAGAAATATACATTGAACTTGAGTCCTATAAGGGAAATAGGGCATATTTACATATTGGAATAAATAAACCTTGAAGGAAAAAGTCAATTAGAGGGCCTGTGGCTTTCATGCTGAACTTTCCATAACTGAGGCATCATTGAAATTATGTATGTCAGATGATTCAGTACAAGGGAAACTAAAGATAGTGGAATTATGATATAATCTTTTAGAGATAAAGGGACCCCAGAGACTATATGGTTTAATCCCAAAGGAAGCAGAAGGTTTAAGAGACACTAACTAATGTGAAAGGAAATTTTGGTTCTCTTTGTCTATTCTGAGTTTACACTTGTAAAAAGGGAATCCTTTATTCTCTTTGCCTAGTTGGAGTTAAAAATTTGGTTAACAATAACTTGAATACCCTACTTAGTACCTCACTAGATTGTGAGGTCAGAATTAACTCTCCTTTGTTTACTTAACCCTAAAGTAAGGGAAACTCTTATTACAGGAGTTTATACCTCCAAAAGAAAGACACCCCGACTTAACCTTAAGTAGGGGAAAGTCTGCAACCCACATGCTAAACTGGATGACAGCTAAGAAATGTGTGAATCTCTGGAGGAGGATTAATACTTTTAGAGGTGACAAATGAATCCCACAGACACTGACCCTAGACAGGGCTGGACAATTTGGAAACTGTGATTGGCCCCTGTGAAGAGGGGCAGGAATAGGAAACCACCATAAAAGCCATGAAATCCTTAGGCTGGGGCAGTCTCAAGAAGTTGAGTCTCATGGAGAATGTCTCCTGTAGATAGTCTTCAAAGGAACTTTACTGGAGACTACAGTGGGAATCATGGTTTCAAATTAGATTATGACTCCTGGACTACTTCTTTGGGTGAATGAAAAGGACTGAATCCTTCCTAGTTTCCTAAGAGACTAGCTTCCATCTTGGAGGAGGCCTAGTAGTTACTTACTACTGGCCCTCCTGGCTGAGGACTAGTATAGGTATTTTCTCTAACCTCTCTCACATTTCTCTACTTTATTGTTTCCCCTCTATTTTGTAAAAAAAAAAAACAAAAAAAAAACTTCTGACTTGAGATATAACTTTGGCAACCATGTTATTTCATATAATTTAAGTCCAAAGACTAAATTTAACCTTTACACTAATTATATCATGAGTGTAGTAAAGAACAGAAACAAAAAAGAAAAATCTGAAAAAGAAGTTTGGTATGAACCTAACATTCTGGATGATGGATAATCCTGAGAAGAAATTTATGACAATAGAAATATACATGAGTAGAAAAACTAGAAAAGCACACGATGGAAAGAAAAATACAATGCAAGGATAGAAAGCATCCTCAAAACACTAGTGAAACAGACATGATAAAAAGGCTAACCATCATCCTAGAAGGAGCTGACAAGAGTGTAAATAAAGATTAAAGAATATCATTCTTCACTTTATTTCCTCCATGAATTTTGTCTAGCATAAGCAATATGTGTTTTCTTTCACATTATGATGAACATAGAAATATGTATTGCATTATAACATATGTATAGTCTATATCATTACCTGACATCTTGGGGAGGATTGGGGAGTGAGGCTGGGAGGGAGAGAGAAAACATGGGTTGCCAAATGTTAGAAAACACTGATTAAAAATTGTATCGACATCTCAATACTCCAGAAAAACAAGACAGAGAAACACAATAAACAGATAAGACCTGTACGTAAACAAACACATCAGTGAACCCAAGAATGTGAACTTCTCCTGGTTCAATAAACTCTTCTTAGAAAATTAGAAAGTCATGTAACAGAAAGTAGTGTTAGACCAGTTTCTGATACCATTTCTCACAGAACACTTAAAATGAATATGCAAAAATTCAAAAGGCTACACTAGAAATTAAATTAAGAAGAAGGTCAAAGTGATATATAGGGTGAGGAAAATCACATGATTTGATCCATGATGCCACATTTTGAGAGAATTTAGATTTAAAAACTCATTTTTGAGTAGTTAAAAAGGGAATCTAATAAAAATAAGACAGATAGATGGATGAAAATAAGAGTTGGATCTGTCAGCTGGTGCTAAAAGCAATATACTGTTGAAAACTTGGAAGTGAAGTTCAAATTTAACATTTTCCTTTTTAAAAATATTTAATTGTTTTTATTTTAATAACAAACTTCCACAAAACTTCTCCAAAGTCATATGATCCAAATTGTCTCCTTCCCTTCTTCCATCCCTCCTCCTGAAGTTGGCATGCTTCAATCTGGGCTAAACATGTATTATCACACAAACATCAAAATTTACATTTTCAAATCATTGTTCATATTATATGTTCTTTTCTCCCTTTCTTTTGGCCATGCCTTTTCCAGTAGGAGAATAGAGCTGAGTTCCTCCCCTCTTAAGAACCACTGTGTCTCTAACCTTAACACTTTCATGGTCATAGATATAATCTACTTTCTCTGGAGTTCCTTTAATTAATTCCTCTGGTATAGAAGAGGAGAAAGTCTGGGGGTGGGGAAAGAATTGGTTGGATTTCAATTAAATGAAATTTTTTCATTCAAAAAGAATGAATGCATTTGAAGTTTATTTTGTTTATTTTTTGGCTATATATGCCCTATATTCTTAGTGAAACAGTTTAGAAAGCAACTGCCTAGAAGAAAAGGTCTGAACTACATTTCAGTACCTTTTGTAAGAGGAGGGAAATGGCACATATAGCTTGAAGAAGAGGAGAAAGTATGAGAATTTTCTTAAAAATTTGGTTATAATCTATTGTTTTTCCCTTTTCTACCAATAATCTTAGCACAAGATTAGTCCTGGAAGTAGGAGTTTAATTGAAGAACTACCAGAGAGTATAGATTTTGAACAAGAAAAAAAAATAAATGTAGATTATCTAGTCCAAGCATTTTTAATGTTTCTATCAGTGTCTTGGACCCACTTAGCAATCTGACCTCTGTTTCTCAAAATACTCTTTAAAAATAATTGCAAATTTTCAGTTAGAGGATAATGAAAAGAAATACTTTTTTCTCATTCAAATTCACAACCCTTAGAAATCTATCCTCATATTCCTCTGGCATCCCTAAGGTTAAGACATGTAATCTAGTCCAAATTGCATCTGAAAAGGTTTTAATCATGCAAATCTAAACAAAAATCAAGTGAAATCTCCAGTTAGAGTAAATCAACTATGTACAGATGCTACATATTTCATATTTGTATTGTTTATATCACTATGAAATTTTTCTCTTATGTGAAGTAGAAATTCCTCCTTGAAATATCCATTCCTATTTCCATGAAGTCCAAGAAGAAAAAGCCTATATAATAGGCTTCATATTTTAAAGTCATCTATCACATACCCCACCCCAATATGTTCTCTTCTCTGGGCAAAATATGCATTATACCTTCAAAGGATATCATATCACATTATCCTGAGTAAGTTCACCATCCTGGTTTTTCTAATAAGAATATAATAACATTTATCAATGTCTTTCCTAAAATATAGCACAGAAAAATGAATACAGTACCCCAAATCACCTATCTAGTTCTAGAAAACTATGCAGGTTTATATAACAAATCAAATATGCATATAACCTCTCAAAAATTTAGAAATAATATACTTAACCAAACTCCTTTCATGAGATAAATGTTTGACTGCTCCATAAAAATAAGGTAAGCTAAATCTAAGAGAACTAAGGCCAAAATTTATAAATAAAATTAATAGAAAATGTAAATAAAATCCTGTTTTATAATTCTCTAATTTTGTTCAGTGATATTTTTTTTAAATGTGTCATTATTATTCCCTTTCATTTAAATTATAAACTTTATTGGCCTATGTTTGGGCAAAATATTTCCTAATAATATATTTTATTGCTTCTTCACTTTTTTGAATTTCCATTTTTCATTTTTTACTGCTGATAGTTCTATTTTCCTCTTTATTTTTAAATCAAAATAGATAATAACTTACTTTTTTATTCAAGAAAAAGTCAACTTAAGTCTAATTGTTAATTAAATACTTTTTAAAACCTCATTAAGTTTCTTATATTATTTTGAGTATTTCTAATTTAGTGCATGATTATTTTAAAACTTTTGTAGTTTTTTTTGGTTAAGATACTTACCCAATTTTTCAAACTGTTATTTTTCTTTTTTGTTGATGAAAATATTTAGGCTTGCATATTTTCCACTAAGAACTATTTTGGAAATAGTTCCAAGAGTTGGTTATATTTTTTAAAGTACTTTTTATTTTTTAGAAAAGTTATCATGGTTACATGATTCATGTTCTTACTTTCCCCTTCACCCCCCCTGACCTTCTCCCCTCTACCCCGCATAGCCGATGTGCATTTCCCCTGGTTTTAACATGTATCATCAGTCAAGACCCATTTCAAAATTGTTGATAGTTGCATAGGTATGGTAGTTTCGGGTCTACATCCCCAATCATGTCAGCCTCAACACATGTGTCCAAGCAGTTGCTTTTCTTCTTTGTTTCCTCTCCTATAGTTCTTCCTTTGAATGTGGGTAGGGTTCTTTTCCATAAGTCCCTCAGAATTGTTATGGATCATTGCATTCCTGCTAGTACAGAAGTCAATTACATTCTATTTTATCACAGTGTATCAGTCTCTGTGAACAATGTTCTTTTAGCTCTGCTCCTTTCACTCTGCATCAATTCCTGGAGGTCTTTCCGGGTCACATGGAATTCCTCCAGTTTATTATTCCTTTTAGCACAATAATATTCCATCACCAGCATATACAACAGTTTGTTCAGCCATTCCCCAATGGAAGGGCATACCCTTGTTTTCCAGTTTTTTGCCACCACAAAAATCACGGCTATAAATATTTTCATACAAGTCTGTTTATCTATGATCTCTTTGGGGTACAGACCCAACAATGGTATGGCTGGATCAAAGGGCAGGCAATCTTTTATAGTCTTTTGAGCATAGTTCCAAATTGCTATCTAGAATTGTTGGATCAGTTCACAACTCCACCAGCAATGCATTAATGTCCCAATTTTGCCACATCCCCTCCAACATTCATTACTCTCTCCTACAGTCATTTTAGCCAATCTGCCAGGTGTGCGGTGATACCTCAGCATTGTTTTGATTTGCATTTCTCTAATTCTTAGATATTTAGAGCACTTTCTCATGTGCTTATTGATAGTTTTGATTTCTTTATCTGAAAATTGCAGATTCATGTCCCTTGCCCATTTATCGATTGGGGAATGGCTTGATTTTTTTATACAATTGATTTAACTCCTTGTATATTTGAGTAATTAGACCCCTGTCAGAGTTTTTTGTTTAAAGATTTTTTTCCCAATTTGTTGTTTCCCTTCTGATTTTGGTTGCATTTTTTTGTTTGTACAAAAGCTTTTTGATTTAGTATAATCAATCATCCTATTCACATTCAGAGTTATAATTATCAGTTGTGTATTCCTCAACATTTTGGTATCCTCTCTTAGTTCTACCCCTTCTTCTTAGGCTATTTCCTTTTAAACCAGTGATTTGTTTTAAACCAGTAACCCTTGTCTCCTCCCTTCATTTACTACCCTTTCTACCCTCTCCCTTGTTGTTCCCCTCTTTTTTATTTTTAAGGCCTAATGGATTCCCTCTCCCTTCTCCTTCCCTCCCTTTTTGACCTCCCCAGTCCTCTGCTCCCTTTGGTTTATCCCTTCTGACTTTCTCAGTAGGGTTAGATAGAGTTCTATATCTCAATGGATATAGCTACTCTTGCCTCTCAGGGTTGATTCCACTGAGAGCAAGGTTTACATATTACCTCTTAATGCTCTCTCCTTCTCCTTCTTATAATAGTATGCATCCCCTCCCCTTCCCATGCCCTCTTTGTGTGTAAGAGAATATCCTATTTTTCTCATTCATTCAAGTTTCTCTTGGCGTCCTCTCCTATTCAGCCCCTCTTTCAAACCCACCCCCTTATCATCTTAGACCATTTAGTACTCCAACCTCTCCTTGTGAATAATTCTTCTAATTACTATAATAGTGGATACTATAGTAGTGAATAGAGTTCAATACAGAGAATTACACATAACATTTCTCCATATAAGAATACAAATAATTAGATCTTATTGAAGCCCTTAAAGAGTCAAATTTTAAAAATTATGAGTTTTCTTTCTTTCCCTTCGGTTTCTTATTTACCTTTTCATGTTTCTCTTGATTTTTGTGGTTGGATATCAAACTTTCCATTTAGCCCTGGTCTTTTCTGTGCAAATACTTGGAAATCTTCAATTTTGTTGAATATCCATACTTCCCCCTGGAAGTATATAGTCAGTTTTGATGAGTAGGTGATCCTTGGTTGTAGACCCAGTTCTCTTGCCTTTCTGAATATCATATTCCAAGCCTTGCGGTCTTTTAGTGTGGAGGCTGCCAGATCCTGTGTGATCCTGATTGGTATTCCTTGATATCTGAATTGTCTCTTTCTGGTTTCTTGTAAAATTTTTTCTTTTACTTGGAAGTTCTTGAATTTGGCTATTATATTCTTGGCGGTTGTCTTTTCAGGGTTAAGTATAGAGGGCGATCTATGGATCCTTTCAATGTCTATATTGCCCTTTTGTAGAACTTCATGCCAATTTTGCTGAATAATTTCCTTTAGTATGGAGTCCAAATTTCTATTAATTTCTGCTTTTTCAGGAAGACCAATGATTCTCAGATTATCTCTTCTATACCTGTTTTCTTGATCTGTCAATTTCTCATTGAGATATTTCATGTTTCCTTCTATTTTATCAGTCTTTTGACTTTGCTTTATTTGTTCTTGCTGTCTTGAGAGATCATTGGCTTCTACTTGCCCAATTCTTGTCTTTAGAGACTGTTTTTCTGCTATATTCTTTTGATTTTCCTTTTTGATGTTGTCTATCCTGTTTTCTAGCTGTTTGATTTTGGTCTCCAATTTGCTTATTAATTCTTTTGATTTGGGGGCATCTTTTTCTAATTGCCCAATTCTAGCCTTTAGAGACTGGTTTTCGGCTATAATCTTTTGGTTTTCCTTTTGAATCTGGTCTGTTTGGTTCTTCAAGGCTTCCAGCTGGTCATTTCTGGTCTTCAATTTGCTTATCAATTCATTTGATTTCTGAGCCTCACTTTCTAATTGCAAAATTCTCCCTTTTAAACTGTTATTTTCTTGCCAGTTCTCTACCATCTTTTTCATAATCTCAGATTTGAACTCTTCAATAGCTTGTGACCAGTTCTGATTTTTTGGGGAAGGTTTGGATATGATTACTTGTTTATTCTCCTCTGCTTTTTGCTCTGTTGTCTGGATTGTTTCTGTGTAAAAGTTGTCAAGTGTTAAAGATTTCTTCTTGATCTTTCTCTTCTGGGGTTCTTGTCTCTGGCTTGCCATTGTTAGCATAGCGCCTCTCAGCTTTATCCTCACACTTAGGATCTGTCTGCACTCTTTGGGCTTCTGAGGTCTCAGGTCTAATTGTTCTCAGGGTCAAGCCTCCTGGTGGTCCCCTTGCTTGTTCCTCTGCCTGAAGCTCCTTTAACAGTCTCAGGGGGCTGCTTCCACAGTTATGCACCCCTCTGTACTGGGTCCCCACCCACGGTCCGTGCCTGCGCTCAGAATCCACATCTGCAGCTCAGGGTCTATGTCCAAAGTCTTCATGTTCTTTAACCTCTTGGGGTCTTAAGTCTTGCTGCTCTCAGGAACAGGCCCTGGTGACCCCAGGTATCTGCCAATGATTTAGTGGGTGACCCAAACTTGCTCTAATTTTTTTGCGCTGGCTTTGGCATTGTAGGTGGTATAGAGGGGAGGGGTTGTTCAGCTTGTGTTTTAGTGAGAGCTGTTTCACACCTTTATAGCTTGCTTGAAAATGCCCCAATTCCACATACCTTCATTGCTGCGCCATGTTGTGGGGTCCCTTCATTCCTCTGGATTTGTTTTTATGTCTTCTTTAGGAGTCCTGTATGTGTGGGTTAGGAGAGGTCAAGCAGCTGCTTCTACTCTGCCGCCATCTCAACCCAGAAGTCCCAAAAGTTAGTTATATTATCTCACTGTTGCCATTATCATTAATGAAATGATCAATCATTCCTAATATTTATTTATCGACATTGCATTTATTTAGGACTACTATATATTTTCTAGTTAATTTGTAATCCTGTTTTATTGACCTTTTATTAAATCTAATTTTTATTCAATTCTGGTACATAAAATATGGATTTAATATTTCTGGTTTTTCACATTTGTTTGGAAAGTTTGGATGTCCTAATTTATGGGCATATTTGTGTGATGATGCTGTGAATACTTAGAAAAATGTATACTCCTTTCAGAAACAAAGGTGAATCATGTTTTGCTTTTCTAAATTCCTATTCAAATCCTTACATTTTTCACTTTTTTTTAGATTTTTCTAGCTCTCAAAGGACAGATATTGAAGTATTTCACTATTATAATGTTGGGTCCCTATGTCTCTATGACTCAATTAGCCTTTAAGTATTTAAATGTTATACTACTTCTTACACAGGTGTGTTTAGTATTGTCATTGTCTATTGATAAGGCATTAGCTATGATTTGCTTTCAACAAAGTGTAAGTTTCTATCTTACTCTTTAAAAAAGCTAATTTTTGGAGTTTCTGGGAATATGTCGGCTTAGACAGAGCAAATCTTAAAACCTCCGCACCCTTAGACACTGAGTTAGAAAACAATGCGCTTCAAGAAAGAGGACCAAATGTAATAATGGGTCAGAGCAGGGGGAACCCTACTGCAGCATAACTAAAGAAGTAAACCAAGAAAAAGGCTTCAATTCTTGAACTGTGGGGTCTGAGGGCATAGAAGGGGAATCCCAGGATCCCAGGACCCCTCACCCATATGCTGTGTGGAGTCTCCAGCAGCCAAAGAAATCTCAGGGCTGGTGTGTGCACCAGTCGGGAGAGAGGGCCTTGCTGGCACCAGACTCAGGGAATTGAACACAGGCACTGGAGAGGTGACTGAAGGAGAAAACCAGAGAAACACAGCAAAAATGCCCAGAAGATGGTGGCTTAGAGAGAGCCAAAACAATATGGTACTGGCTAAGATAGAAGGGAGGATCAGTGGAACAGACTTGGGGTAAGTGACGTCAGTAAAACAGTGTATGATAAATCCAAAGAGCCCAACTTTTGGGACAAAAATCCACTATTTGACAAAAACTGTTGGGAAAATTAGAAAACAATATGGGAGAGATTAGGATTAGATCAACATCTCACACCCTACACCAAGGTAAATTCAGAGTGGGTGAAAGACTTGAATATAAAGAAGGAAACTGTAAATAAATTAAGTGAATACAGAATAGAATACTTGACAGATCTCTGGGAAAAGAAGGACTTTAAAACCAAGCAAAAGATAGAAAAAAATACAAAATGTAAAATAAATAATTTTGATTATATTAAATTAAAAAGTTTTTGTACAAACAAAAACAATGCAACCAAAATCAGAAGGGAAACAACAAACTGGGAAAAAATCTTTATAACAAAAAAATTCTGACAGAGGTCTAATTACTCAAATATACAAGGAGCTAAATCAATTGTATAAAAAACCAAGCCATGCCCCAGTTGATAAATGGGCAAGGGACATGAATAGGCAATTTTCAGATAAAGAAATCAAAATTATCAATAAGCACATGAGAAAGTGCTGTAAATATCTTATAATTAGAAAACTGGCAATCAAAACAACTCTGAGGTACCACCTCACACCTAGCAGATTGGCTAAAATGATAACATGAGAGAGTAATGAATGTTGGAGGGGATGTGGCAAAATTGGGATGTTAATGCACTGCTGGTAGAGTTGTGAACTGATCCAACAATTCTGGATGGCAATTTGGAATTATGCCCAAAGAGAGATAAAAGAATGGCTGCCCTTTGATCCAGCCATACCATTGCTGGGTTTGTACCCCCAAAGAGATCATAGATAAACAGACTTGTACAAAAATATTTATAGCTGTGCTCTTTGTGGTGGCAAAAAACTAGAAAGTGAGGGTATGCCCTTCAATTGGGGAATGACTGAACAAATTGTGGTATATGTTAGTGATGGAATACTATTGTGCTCAAAGGAATAATAAACTGGAAGAATTCCATGTGAACTGGAAAGACCTCCAGGAATTGATGCAAAGTGAAAGGAGCAGAGCCAGAAGAACATTGTACACAGAGACTGATGCACTGTGGTAAAATCAAATGTAATAGACTTCTGTCCTAGCAGCAATGCAATGACCCAAGACAATTCTGAGGGATTTAGGGAAAAGAAAGCTATCCACATTCAGAGGAAGAACTACAGGAGAGGAAACACAGAAGAAAAACAGCTGCTTGAACACTTGGGTTGATGAGGACATGATTGGGGATGTAGACCCAAAAGGACCACACCAATGTAACTATCAATAATATATAAATAAGTCTTGACTGATCACACATGTTAAAACCAGTGGAAATGCGAGTTAGCTGTGGGGGGGGGGTGGAGTTTGAGGGGGTGAAGTGTAAAGCAAAAACATGAATTATGTAACCATGGAACATTTTTCTAAAAATAAAAAATTAATAAAAAAAAACAAAGCTAATTTTTGCTGATGAAATCTTGATGGCTATCTCTGATTTTTTTTTTTTAGTTTAGCTTAAGTATAATAAATTTTGCTCTGGTGTCTTATTTTTACTGTTTGTCTTGTATTTTAAGCATGTTCTTATAAACAACATATTTTTTCAATGATGGAGATTTGGAGAAAGAAAATAAATGCTTGTTAGTTGAAAAAATTACTGATATTTTAAAAAGACATAGATTTAAGGAAGATAATATTATGCTCAGCCTGCTAAGACTATCAATTCCCTTCTCACCATTACTACTAGCAGTAATTCACTTCTCCCAAAATGATTTTAGCAGGGAACTGGCAAAGATATTTGTAGTTTTAATTTTGTTTTGTTTTGAAGATGTTCCCCCTCCCCAGATTATATGTTTTTCCCCCAGAAAAAAACCAATTTTCAATCATTGTTTTTCAGGCATTTTTCAATCCATATTTTCTTCCCCTCTCCCACCCTTTCCCTTCCAGAAGATGTAGTGTAATATCATATAGGTTGTATATGTATTACTATACAATACATATTTATTTATTCATCATGTTTTGAAAGAAACCACATATTGCTTACACTTAAGAAAAATTCATGGAGGAAAGAAAGTGAAGAATGGTATGTTTCAATCTGCATTTATTTTCCATCACTTCCTTCTATAGCAGTGGATAGTCTGTTTATGTCAAAGGGTTGGTTTCCCTCCATTTTATTTTTTCCATATATCCTTCTCTTCCTTTCTTTTCAGCTTTCCCTGTTAACAAATATTTTTGGTTCTGACTACCATCTCCTCAAGTTCATCTTCCTTTTGGTCTCTCCCCACCTTTATTATTTCCCTGCCTCTACTTCTTAATTCCCTTTAAGGTAAGATGGTTTTGTTTCTATACCTAATTGCATGCAGATTTTGTTCCCACTTTGTACCAAGTCTAGCGAAAAAAGGATTCAAGTATTGCCTACCATTCCCCTCAGCTTCTCCTCCATTGTATTGATTCTTAGGAACCTCTTCATGTGAGATAATGTATCCTCAATTTTGAATTTTTTTATATCATTCCATCTTATTCATCTTACTCCCTGATCTCTGTCAGTTCTTATTCACTTCATTTATTCACTTATTCATTCTTATTCACTTCATGTAGAAACTGCTATTTCCTTTATAATCCTTATTGTGACTCCATGATTTTTTTTTTCTTACTCTGGCTGCTTGCAGTATTATCTCCTTAAACTAGAAATCCTGGAATTTGGCAATAAGAGTCCTAGGACTATCAAATTTGCGATTTCTTTCAGATGGAGATCAATGTATTCTTTCAATTTCTATTTCCCCCTCTTATATGAGATCATTAGGGCAATTCCCCCTGAAAATTTATTGCAATATTGTGTAAAATCTATTATTTTGATCTTGGCTTTCAGGAGTTCCAATGATTCTTCGGTTATCTCTCATTCTTCTGTTTTTTGGGTCGGTTAGTTTTTCAGTGAACTATTTCTTCTATTTTTTTTTCATTCCTGTGAATTTCTTCTATTGTTTCCAGGTGTCTTATTAAGTCATTAGCTTCCAGTTGCCCAATTCTAATTTTTCATCATGGATCCTTTGTAATAGTTTGGAATCATTGTCTTGATCAGAGCAATTAAGTCTTTCATGGTTAATTATCCTTACAATAATTGTGTTACTGTCCCCCATGGATTATACATGACACTGCAAACTCTAGCATAGGTTACTGGGAGGATTGTAGAACCCTTGAAACTAACAGCAACTTTGAAAAGAGGGAAATATTGAGAGGGGGAATATTGAGTTCTATTTTCAACATATACAGTTTAAGAAGTCTTTAGGACATGCAGTTGGATATATCAAAAAAGTAGTTTTAACGTGCTACTGGAAGCACAGAGTAGAGGAAGAGATAGAGGGCTTATTTATCCTGGGAATGGGGTTGAAAGTGGACTGGAATTTTTCCAAAGCTAGTCTAAGCAGTTGATACAGGTGCCCAAGTTTTGGTCATAACTGACCTTTAATAGTGAGTATCTGGCATATTTCTAATGAGTAATATCACTCTCGGGAGAACCCCCAACTTCTAGGCTGAGTCCTACTTTAGGGTCACCTCATTTGTGTGTGTGCTTGACTGGAGCTAATACAGACATGAGGGAAAAAACACAAAAGAAACAGAAAAATAAACAAAACCCGCAGTGAGACAAATAGCCTCCTATAACTTGGGTCAATTTTCAACTGTAGCCCTTCTGATGCCCTGGATAGTTCCTATTGCCCCAATCACTCACCTCTTTCTTTTGCTCAATCACTCCCATGGCTACTGATGATGGCTTGAAATGCCCAAATAGTGAGACTGTTTCTTAAGGATACAGGCCATAGAACAAGCCTGAGAAAGAGCAAAGTTCTCCTGAGACCTAAGGAGTAGGAGTGAAGGGATGGTCACAGGAAATCCATTCTACTGAAGGCAAATCCTCTTTGGAATGAATTGGCTACTGATACAATTACTTCAGCAGGCTCTGAATAAATTCCCAAAGACAGATGTTTCTGTCATGAGCCAATGAGGCAGAGTAAGAGAAATGAAAAGTAACAGTAATAATAAGGCATGAGAGTGAGAGTATGTGTGTGAGGAAAGATAAATTAAGAAACATGTAAAAGCAATGGCAAAGAAGGATCCATCCCCACAATGAAGCTGTGTGAGCACAGTGAGCTGAGCACCAGACTGCCAGTTCAGGTGTATCAAGAATAGAGGAGTATGTGTACTTATGTATTTATGCATCACCTCTCTCTCAAAATTAATTGGAATAAAGATTATATTTCTTCAGGTATTTGGTTCAAGTATTTATTTAACTAGTTGTCTGCCAACCAGCAGCAAGAACAGAAACATCTGAATCTCTATAGGAGGGAAATGTCAGCAATATGTTGACAGAGCAATTTCATCCCCTTCATGGGCAAATCTGGATGGACAAAAATCCATCGCCATTAGACATCAGGCTTATCAGCAATGGATTTAGGGCCATCCTGTTGAATTATTGAGCTACAAAGTGTTTATCTAAGTATGGCAAAAATGTGGAGGCATATTCAATTTCATTGTTCTTACTATAAAAATCTGTTCAGTAAGAGCAAATAAAAAATTAAAATATTTTTCACTTTTATTTCATCTCATCCTTTTTGATTTCTATGAAATAGCAACTGCCCAACAAATTGGAATCAGTTGCCTTCCTCAGCTTTGGCACTAGACCCTGAATATATGGGAAGATAGGTTTGTAATGCATTAAAAAGTATTAATTAAATAACATCAGTTAATTAAAATAAAACAATTAGCCAGGACACAAAATTAGGCAAGCTGATAATTTGAGCAAAGGTTAGAGATTTTCCATGTTAGGAGGCAAAGAATGAATAGTTTTAATTTCCTAACATCAGAAAAAGTGACCTCCACTTCCCCAAGTGACTATAAAAATTAAAAGGAACATGGAAACAATAAGTGATTGATCAATACAAAGTCAATGTGTTTGCTTGAGATGTATAATTGTGAGAAAACTTTGCATCAATCACTACATCAGACTGGGTTTCTGATAAGCATAATCGAAGTGCTTAGGTAAGGATGTCTAAGCAATAAGTAGAGGTGATCCAACTTACCAGCCTCCCAGGGAAAAGTTCAAACAGGGCAGTAAGGTTTTCTCACAATTCCCACAATTGAACAAAATTTTCTCCTGAGACAGAAATTGCATTAGATCCATAATTGAATAGAAGAGGATCTAAGCTAGCCGAGAAAAGAGTCGCAAGATGGATTCAGGGTGGGTCACTCAATTGCCACTACCACTTGCTGTTCTAATCCCCTCAATCCCTTCAGTAGAGAGTTGTGGAGTGAGTGCTTTGGAGGCAAGTTTATATGGCAGACAGTTCTTATCCTCATCTAGCTTAAAGTCTAGTAGGAGATGTGAGAGTGACAGTTATAACTATAAATCAGCCATTAAAATGCAGAATACAATAAGTACTAAGTACTATTCTGATTGCTAACAACTGGACTGCCAGGAGGCTCTAGGACAACCCATATCTGTGTATGTAAACACCAGCTGCAAAACAAATGGCCCCAGTAGAATGGCATTCAAAACAGGTCAAGCAGACAGATTCCAGAAACAGACAGGCTGGGAAAAAAGAAAAAGAGAAATGGATATTCCTTATGTTTTTTACAAAACAATTGTCACACAGCCAGAGACCACAAGAGCTCTCTTTGAGAATGCTTCAGCTTATAATTTCCATCTCCTCTTATCCCTTCCAGCATTTCCTCAACTGCTGCCTTGAACTGTCTACCATTCCCCTATTCCTGTCTCATTGAAACTCTGAGGTACTCTAGGGCAGATCTGAAGTGGCAAGACTTGTATCTGAGAGGCAGGAGGTTGTGGCAAATCCCCAGGAATACTTCTTAGAATCCTTCCTCTCTGATCCAGAGTTGTTCTCTTCTGGAAATGATGACATTTTAGCATCCTCTCCTCCAACCCCTAATTTTTTCCTGAGTCCTTACCACATCCTGTGGGATATAAAGGGTAGGGGTTTGTGGGGGGGTGGGGGGGAGGCATGTCTGTGTATCTGTGTGTCTGTATTTTGTATGTGTGCATGTCCAGAATTAACAAAGTGCTCTGAGCCTGCTTTTTCTTGGAAATGTAAATGAATATTTCCCAAAGGGCCCATTCAGCAGCTACAAACAATTTTATGGAATCTATGTAGTAGGTTTTTTTAAAAGGCCAGAGAAAAATGACGATATTTAGTTTGTATGTATTTTAGGTTTGCTTATCTGAACATGTGTGCCTTCCTCCCAGTGAAATATAAGCTATTTGAGAATGTGGACTGTGCCATTTTTGCCTTTGAATCCTTGCTTGGCAGAGTGTAGAGTAGATATTTAATATATGTTTCTCAAATTTAAAAAATAAAGCCAAGAGAGAGAAGGTTTGTGAATAAATGCAATTTGTAACAGGCTTCTTCAACTCTCAGGTTATATTACATTGTTTCTATTGCTAAAGACAGCACGTTAGTGAGGAATATATTTTCTTCAAATATCTAGAAGAAGGAAAAAGTAGAGATGGTTTTCAATTTCATACTTTGGTCAGGTAGGATAGAAATCCTGACCAGAGTTAACAGGTGATGACAATAGAGAGAAAATCAGGTGAGCCAGTATATGGAAAACTGAGAAGAGAAAAAAGAGAAAATGATGGGGTAGACATAATCAAAATATCTCCAACAAGTCAATACTGCCAGAAAGCTTACTGGGCTCTTACTATGTGCACATCTCTACCTTTTAAAATCCAGTTTCCCTCAAAGCTCACCTTAAACTCTAACCTACATGACACCATTCCACATCCCTACAGCTATTAGAACCTTCCCTCCAAAATCACCAAAATTGGTTTTGCATATTTTTTAAACTTTTATTTTTTTGGATTAGAATCAATACTTAGCATAGGTTTTAAGGCAGAAGAGTGGTAAAGTTTAGGCATTTGGGGTTTAGTGACTTGTCCTGCTTCACAGAGCTAAGAGTCTGAGACTAGATTTGAACTCAAGACCTCTTTTCTTGCCTGGCTCTCTGTCCACTGAGTCACCTAGCTGTCCCTAATTTTTATATCACATATCTAAGTATCCTCTCAAAATATTATTTTTTATCTCTACTAGGCATCTTTGGAATCCCATTTGGCAGGATAATATTTTGTGTACTGTGTATATTTCTTGCTTAAATTCTTTTCCTCACATATGGATGAAATTTATTTATTATTAATATTATTATTCATATCATCATCAATCCATCAGTATTTTCTATATATCTACTTTGGGTAAACTACTGAACTACATATTGTTGGGAAATATTAACAAAAAATAATCCTTTTCCTTGTGAATTTTAAAGGCTAATACTTTCAAAATTGCACTAAATAACGTGTTCCATTTGATTCTCTAGGTTCTGATCAGTAAAAATTCATTTTACCAACTCTCTTACGTTAATATCTTTTGTCCAAACCCAGAAGGAAACAGGGGGATGGCTTCTTTTAAAACTTTTAAAAAGATTTCATTATATTTTCCCCACTTGTATGTAGATACAAATTTTAATAATCATTTTTTAACTTTTTCTGATCCTTGTTCTCTCCCTCCCTTCCACTCCTTCACTTTCCCCATGATGGCAGGGAATATAAAATAGGTTGTCCATATGCTATCCAGTGAATATAACTCCATGTTTATCACATTGTGAAAGCCAATACATGTTGCTTATACAAGAAAAAAAAACTCATGCAGGAAATAAAATGAAAAATGGTATGCTTCAATCAGCTTCATGATTTAATGACTCCATAATTTCCTTCTATGGCCATGAATAGCCTTTTTCATCATGATTTTCTTGGTGTTTTCCAGAATCCTTGCTTTTCTGATAATAGTTAAGTCATTCACAGTTGATCATCACACATTTTTTATTTTTCTGAATTTTATTTTATTCCACTTAACATGTCAATACAATTTTTAAGTATTTTTTTCTGACATTTTTGTAATCCATGCTCTCTCCCTCCCTCTCACCTTTCCACTCTGCCCAAGAAGGCAGATAATGTGAAATAGGTTGTAAATATATCATCATATACCACATATTTCTATGTTCATCATATTGTTAAAGAGGACACACATTGCTCACTTTATACGAAAATTAATGGAGGAAATAAAATAAAATAAGTAATGTTTTGCTTCAGTTTGCACTTGGATTCCATCTGTTGCTTTTATGGTGGTGTATGTAGCCTTATTTCATGAGTCTCTTGGAGTTGTTCTGGATCCCTGACTTGATAATAATTAAATCATTCATAATCTATAATCATACGTTATTGTTTCCGTGTACAGAGTTTTGTTGTTGTTGTTGTTCTGCTCACTTCTCTTTGCATCAGCTCATATAAATCTTTCTAAGGTTTTTTGTTTGTTTTGTGATTGCCAATTGTCGTTTCTTATGGCACAATAGTATTCTGTTGCAATCATATGCCAAAATTTGTTCAGCCATTCCCCAATTAATTTAAATTTCTTAGTCACCAAAAAATTAATATATTTATATATATTTACATACATATATAGAGAGACAGACAGACAGACAGACAGAGACAGAGAGACAGAGACAGAGAGAGATGAGAGACAGAGACAGAGAGATATATAGAGAGAGTACAGATAGGTTCTTTTCCCTAACTTTGATCTTTGGAATATAGACCTAGGATTCCTGGGTCAAAGAGTCTGCATATTTTTATGACCTTTTGGGCATAGTTCCAATTTGCTCGCCAGAATAGATGTTTCAGTTCATGGCTCCTCCAAATGTTTATTAGTGTCCCCTTCAACATTTATAACTTCATATTTTTTGTTTAGTCAATGTGATAGGTATAAAATAGTATTATAGCATTGTTTTAATTTTCTTTTTCCTAACTAATTCCATTTTATATGACTAAAAATGATTTTAATTTCTTCATCTCACAACTGCCTGTTAATATCATCTGATTATTTATTAATTGGGAAACAGAGATTCTTTAAAGAAAAGGCAGAAAATGTTTCTAATTAGTAGAAGCAGTTGGGAGGAGGGATGTAACTTCTCCTAAACAAGCAGAACTTTCCCACAAAACTTGAATTCTAATGCCACTTTCTGGACAAAACAGTTACTAAACTGTCACTTGTTCCCAAAAATACATCATCCCTAATGAAAAAAAAATGAGTATAATTGCAGTGACCTGCCATTCTGAATTTCTACAAAGGGCATTGTTTATTCATTTTGTTCCTTATTAAAAAATTGGAATGACTCTAATGGTTTGACATTCAGAATTACCGCAAAGGGCTTGTTTTCCCACTTTATATCATTTCTCAGTAATCATATACCAAAAGCAACATTTAAGTGTTATTGGGTATAAGAGTCATCTTATTTTCTTTATCATTGTGATTTCAAGCCATAAACAATACCTGCCACCTTCCATTTTATTTCCTTTAAGACTTTTTTTATGTTGTGCTATATATTTTCTGTAACAGCAAAAGCAATGTAGAAATATATATCACACAAAAGCACTGATATAACTGAAGGTGGGGAAGGAAAGAATCTGAAACATAAAATGTCAGAAAATAATTGTCAAAAATTGTTGCAATGTGTAATCAAAATAAAATTTAAAAAATAAATTACATTAAAATTAAAATAAAGGGAAAAAAGAAAAACATAAAAAAGGCCTAGGATATGTTTGGGAGAACCAGGAATTTCTCAAATAAGCCTTTTTCTTCTATACTCCCTTAGATGAGCCTTGATTTCCATCTCTAAATGCAGGGGATTTTCATTTCCTAACTTTATTTTGCAGTAAATAAGGAGAAAATTCCCTAATTTTTTTGGCAATAAAATTCCAACAGTTTCTCCCCTTTCCTTTCTACTCTGCTTCCTTCAGATTTACCTTGATCTATTTTTTGTTCTTTCTGTGTCATTTAAAATTACTCTAAGCCCTGGGAGACTACATCTCCCAGGACTCCCTGCTACAACTTCCCTTGACACCTCCCACTTCCTTTGTGGGAGGTGTCAGAGAAAGTATAAAACTGCAGGCCTAGATCCAAGCAGCAGTGCAAATCCAATTGGACGATTTCAAATATGCTATGCACGATGCACTGAAAAAGAAGGATCCAATTCAAATATCTGATTCCAAATTTTGCGAGGCTGTTCCCAAAATACTCAGAGAGGAAAGTCCTATTCCTCCTATTTCTCCTGAAATAGAGAAAGAGACAGATGTGAAGAAATTTCTCTCTCATCTTGTGCATCTCTTGGCCAACCCTCCCTCCTCTGCTACTTCTCCTGACACCCCATCCTCTCCTGTCACTTCTCCCAGTCCACAACCAACCCCGTCCAGATCATACCAGTTCCTACCAATACTGCCTTGATAAGCACACAAACAACTCAAAATTAGAGAGGGCGGGGCTCTACTAGAATTTCCATATATATACATTGTTGTGAAAGAAGGGGACTGCCCCCTGAATTTTTTTGTAAAAAGAAGCACCAAGTATTTGATTTCCTTATATTGTAAAAATTGTTACCATTCTCCCCTTATATTGATGTATAAACCCTTTTTTTATTGTAATTGTAAATTTATTTATGTTTGTTTTGATCCATGGGGAGACTGGTCTCCCAAAGGATCACAGGGGGGAATGTGTCATTTAAAATTATTTAAGCCCTGGGAGACAACTCCTTGCTACAACTTCCCCTAACACCTCCCACTTCCTTTGTGGGAGGTGTTGGAGAAAGTGTAAAAGAGAGAGTTTTGGTGCCTTTTTGTTCTCTCTAGCCCAGAGGATGGTCTCAACCCTGGCTCTTACTCTTGACCCCAAAGGCTCTTGACTCTGGAGAGAAGCATGCCTTCCAGAGGAGACCCTTTTTTCTTACCTAACTTTTCCCTTTCTAAATCTAAATAAAATCTAGCTATTCTACAATAAGTGCTACCTGATCTTTATTGAGCTCTGAAGAGCTTGGATCAATTTCCCCTCCTAGGCTTGGGGGCTACCCCAGCTTCCCTTCCTTTCCCTTTCTATCCTTCCTTTCACTTCCTTATCCTATCCTACCTCCCTCCCTCCTATCACACACTCACATTTCCCACCTTCTTTTGGAGCCTACACCTTCTTCCAAAGTACTTGGGCTAGAAAAAGAAGTAGGTGGAAGGGACTGGACTGAAATTCAGATAGGGCAGCCTCTTATCTGGATGTCCCTTCAGTTACTTCACACAAAGATGTACTTTCTCATCTGGGGAAACTATACACCCAGGAAAAATAATATAAAACTCATGTCAAATCCTTTCCCAGAAGCAGGCTACTACAAAATCTCAGCACCTTCTTTGTAACCACCTTCTTAGGCAAAGTCAAAGAGAACAACATGGTTCTACTGAACTCACCATGTGGGTACCAAATTTACCAATGTAAAGTAGTCCTGCCTTATTTCACTTCTTTCATGATCACAAGTATCTTTACTTTGCCTTTGGACAAAGGGGTTGCCCCAAGAGACTTCCAGGACTTGCACACCATCTTGCATAGCATCCTGCCTACTGAAATGCAATTTTGAAATGCTGAGGAATAAAGAATTACTGAATCAGATGACTATGGCCACCCCAGAACTAAGTAATGATTCCACTGCACCAGGGATGCTTGAAGAAAAGTATGTCATTTCTGCTTTCAATGATCCCAGCATACTGGATACCCTGGAGCCAAGCTCACCCTGATCTAGTGAATGCCATAGGACTGGTTCTGTACTTGGTGGTGGGCAGCACTCAATTCCCAGAGGCAGAAGGCTTCTCTTACAACCTGTCTTCTGTTCCTACAGAGCCTTGACAGGTAGCTTCTATTTGAAAGAATCTCTGATGATACAGATGACTTTCAACCAAACAGTATATATGCCCTCCAGCAATACAACTAGCTCACACCCATCACACCTATTGAGCTGTTCACAGCCCTGCCTCTGTCCAGGCCAGCTCCTAGAATACCTCTCACACCCCAGCCGCTGATACCTAGGACCACTTCTAGGAACCTCTCCAAAGTTCAACAGTGTCCAATAAGTACTCCTATTATTAATTATCTCTTTAGTTGTGCCTTCTAGTGTGCCCTGAAGACCTCAAGTCGCCTCAATCTCCAGATCTCCAGTTATGGCATTTTCCAGACATCCATGTTGAAGAGCTAATTCTCTGTACCTTCTAGGCACCTGGGATGGGTGGGGCATATCTAGCATGGTCAGGTCCCTTGACCACTTTTAGAGGTAATAATACACGGGCTAGTTGTGTTGGTGTAAAGATAGGTTAAAAGTGAATGTCCTGGGACCAACATATTTCCCCAATACCCTTTCTGTGGAATGTGCACATGTCGGGGTGGGGGTACTATATGCCTGGTATATAGTTGGTATTTAATCAAGTTTATCAACAGATCAATCTCAGAAACATTTATGAAGTGCCTTGTGCTAGAATCTGAAACAGATTCTAACAGGAAAAGAGTCCTGTTCTGTTGCTGAAATTGCAGTTCCCCTGAGTGCTGTGTCCTACCTCACATTCCCTGACCCTTTAGAGGACCAGGAGTAGAACTGTTAAACAATATTACTGTCCTTTTTACAGCCATTGCCCAGAAGATGGGGATGGGGAGCAAGATCGGGACTGAGGGTAGCCATTTGAGGATTGGGAAAGGAAGAATTAGAGAGGGTGGGGCTCTACTAGAAAAGCCAGGCTCCAGGCTGCTCAACAGCTTGCTTCAGCTGTTATTTCTTACTAAGCAGAACAGAGTTGATTGTGTTTAGCTGCAAGTTGGATGGCTGTAGCTCTCAGCCCCCAGCCCCCAGTCCCAAGTGCCTGTGGAGCAACAAGAGCAAGAGAGGAAAGAAGAATAGAAACAGAGGGGAAAGAGACACAGAAAGAGGAAGAACCTAATCCTGCTTCTTCCTAAACTACACTCATTCAGGTGGAGGTGTTGATGTATGATCCAAGGTGTTATAACAAGTAAGTGCTTTATCTCTTATTCTTTCAATTCTGTGTGGGAAGAATTTTAAGGATTGAATGTGGGCAGAAACTAATAAACTGAAGAGGGATAAATATTAAGTACCAATTGCATAGTCAGAGAAAGTGAGTTTAATATTTGTTTCTGCAAGTTTACCTGGATACAAGTCTAATATGAGTAAATAGTTTGTTGGGAGCAGAAAACAAATACACCACTAATTCAAAATTAGGCTATATTCATGGGAGCAGAATAACATCTGTAGCAGGTTAAACTTATCTGGAGTATTGAAATCAGACCTGGCATCACTACATTTTAAGATGACCACTGATGAATTTAAACCTTGCTAGTGAAATAAGCATTCTAATTGTGGATGGAAATTGGATCTAGTATTGGCGCCCATTTAAAATATTGGAATCCAGTGAGACTAAAACATAGGATTCTAGAGAAAGCCTACTTCTTTGTAGGAAAGGAACACAATTCTTAATAATGAGATTGTGGTGGAACAGAAGGACCTAGACAGAAAAGGGTGAAATGCTAATTGAACATAACATAATGCTTGAAGAAAGCACTGAGATCATTCTAATCTTTAAAGTCTTCCGTGTACCATCAATATTGATAACTTTTGGACAGTCTATCATAATGAAAATTCTGGTAAGAATGCTAAGGATACCACAAATTCATTAATAAAACATTTGCTTGGACTGAATTTCAAATTGTCTTTGGACAATCCCTTAAAGATGAATTTTCTGAGGTGAGCTAGGAAACATTTTAAGTCTGGAACCTTATTGGGAGTTTCCAACCAAGGGCCAGCATGAAATTAGAAAAGAAAATCTGTACAAGAACAGGAATGTTCATTCACAGCTGCAAGGTAATCTAGTTATTATAATCCAAATAGATTAGTCCTAGATTAGGCATAGATGTGAGCTAGAGATATAAAAAGTGGGAGAATAAATGTCCAGGTAGTATTCTAAACTACTGGCCCAGAAATGCAAACAGGTTAAAAGTTAAGAAGAAAAGTTCCAGATTATGACTATAAAAGCTCTTCAGAAAATCTCTATGTCTTCATAAGTTTCATAATTTCATATTTATTTGTTTTTAGGATCATAGACTAGAGCTGGAAAAGGCTATCAAATTCAATCTTTTCATTTTACAGATGGGGAAAATGATATTCAGGGAGAATAAGTGACTTGCCCAAGGTCATATAAATATTAAGCATCAGAACAACCAAAACCTAGGTCTTCTGACTGCAGTCAGAAGTCTTTCCATTATGCAACACTGCCTTCCTTATCTTGTGAATTCATCAACAAACATTTTTAGTGGCTAGGTATGAAATAAACAATGTTCTATTTGATGGGAATAATTAAAAAAAAAAAAGAAAGAATACCTTTTCTCAATAGTTTCAATTTACATTTTCCATGGCCTCCCATGATTTTCATAGGAGAGTAATAAAAGGGTGATCTCTATCCTCTATCTGGGATGAATTAAGATTCAGGTCTTGGTTGAATTAAGATTAAGAAGGAGGTGTGTGTGTGTATGTGTGTGTGTGTGTGTGTGTGTGTGTGTGTGTTTAATCATGTCTAAAGCAAAAATTTTCTTGAAGACATCTTTTAGGGAAGTAAAAGTAGAAATGGCTCTTAGGGATAAGAAATGGGAAGTTCATTGGTAGAAGTTATTTTCAGTTTACTTGGAATGTTGCTTTGCATATTTCTAGAAAAGCTAGGTGATACAGTGGAGATTGTGCAAGGTCTGAAGTTAGGAAGACTCATCTTTCTTGAGTTCAAATCTGAACTCCAACACTTACCAGCTGTGTGATCCTGAGCAAGAGTAAGTCATTTAACCCCACTTGCCTCAGTTTCCTCATCTGTAAATTGACCTAAAGAAATAAATGATAAACCACCCAGTGTCTTTGCCAAGAAAACTCCACATGGTGTCATGAAGAGTTGCAAGACTGAAATAACCAAACTACAACAAAAAAGTATAACTATTTTTGAGGAACTTAATATAGGTTCACATGAGCATTAGATGAAGACACTGAGGATGTACAGTGGAGAGAAATAACAATTTAGGAGCAACCGGTTAGCTATCTTAAAATATTTGAAGGGTTATCATCTGGCAGAAATACTAACTTGACTGTGTATCTCCAGAGAACAGAATTAAGTTAATGAGAAGTAATGAGGTATTAACCTAGGAGAATCAGCATGGTGTAGTGATTAAAAAATTGACCTGTGAGTCAGGAAGACCTTGGATGAAATCCTGATTGACCCATTCTGTTTATCTGATTCTGAATAACATATTTAATGTCTCAATGCTGCAGGTAATTCTCTAAGTCTATGGGTTTTATGTGAAATCATAAGCACAGGCCACTCATTCCTCATTCCCCCTCCCACTCAAAAGAAAAATGACCTAACAACAACAACAACAACAACAAAACTAATAGAAGGAGCTGCCTCAAAAGGGAATGTATACCATTTAAGATGTCAACCCTCATCATAGTAAGTGCTCAAAAGGATACTGGCTGATCATCTATTCAAAATTCCACAAATTCCTGATTTAGGTGAATGGTTGGAGTAAATGGCTTCTAAGACTCCTTCCATCCAAAGATTTAACATCTGCTAAGTTATCTATCAGTCTCTTTCAGAATCTATCATTTGTTAATGGTAGGAACAAAAGTTCTAAATCTTGAAGGGATCTTAGATATCACCTAGTTCATTACCATCATTTTAGAGATGAGGAACCTTGTGCACAGAGTGATTGGGTGATGTCCTAGATCACAAATACAACAGATATCAGAGGATTTGAACCAAAGCCTTCAAAACTGCAAGTTCAGTACTCAATCTCTTTTGCTTTGTTACAATATGGAGTTGTGGGAGGATCTGAATTTCCATATCCTGTTCTGTGAAAAAAGATTATTGGATGTTGTTTTAAGCTTTGTTCTCCTCTTCTACTAGAAGCGCTGGATCACTATAATAGTATCATCTGTGGGAAAAGATAATGAATCCAAACCACCAAGCACACACATTTAATTACATTAAAGTAATTTCCAATAAGCTGTTTAATGAAGACAATTACTCAGTCAACAAGTCTTTATTAAGAATTTAATATTTGCCAGGTACCATGCTGATACAAATAAAAAAGATTAGGGGCAGCTAGGTGGTTCAGTGGATAGAAAGTCCTGTGTTCAAATCTAGTCTGAGACACTTCCTGTCTGTGACCCTGGGCAAGTCACTAAACCCCAGTTACCTAGACTTTACCACTCTTCTGCCTTAAAACCTATCCTAAGTATTGATTCTAATCCAAAAGGTAAAGGTTTAAAAATTAATGAGAGCCTATCCCTCAGGAGTTTACATTCTAATGGGAAAAACAAGTATACAAAGTAATAAATATGAAATCAATTTTAGTGTCTTTGGGTGGAAGATTCTTGTAACTGGGAGAGATGTGGAATGGTCTCACCTAGGTCAGGATTTGAGCTGGTCTCTAAAGGAAATTATAGATTTTAAGAGGTAGAGATCTATAAATAATAAGAGCTAAGCAAGGCTGCTTTTATTAAACTTAGTTGCAAGGAGTAAAGTAACTGAACATGGGATTTTAAAAGGAAAGAAGATGGAGAATTTCTGACATAAACCATGGAATATTGGCAGTTCTGAGTCAAAAAATATTTCCTGAGCTCTACCTTTGTGCAAGACATATGTAAGAAAAGTTATTTAGTAGACACTATCTATTTTAATACATTGTTTTATTTCTCCCATAAGCTACATATATTTTTTTCACTTGACCTCAAAAGATATTAACTTTTTGTTTAACTATTAAGGAAAAATGTCCTTAAATTTAGTCTGAAACTTAAAACAGTTTTTCATGTATTCTTCTGCATGTAGAAAATTTTCTTTTCCAGTCCTGATTTGTATGTACTCTACATCCAATAAAAATCATTGAATGGATAAATGAATAATGTTATGCTCTTAAGAAGCCAATCCTTAACAAATCATCCATGCCTAGAAGTTTTTTGCTTCAAGTTCTCCCTGAATTATATTTATGAGCATCATCATGTTCCTTATAAGCAAATTATCACTCTGGCAATGTCCACAAAACTTCCCCTCAAATTTAGATTCCCCAAGGTACAACTTTCTTTTTGATTCTTGGGGTACATTGTCTCACCTATGACCTTCTGGTAGTATTGACTCTTTGGAAACATTTAGATGATGTCTACCCCATCAATTTCTGCATTTTGTTCTCTTCCAAGCTCCCCATACACTGGCTTACCTGATTTCTTTCCATCGTCACCACCTATTGACTCTGATCAGATTTCTATTCTACCTGACCAAAGTGTGAAACTAAAAGCCATCTCCACACTTTTTCCTTTTCCCAGATCCTTGAGGAAAATATTCCCCACTAATGTGATATCTTTAACACTACAAATGGGATATAACTTGAGAGTGAAGAGGCCTCCTACAAATTTCCTCTGATTTCAACTTTTCTTTCTTGATTTTTTTTAAACCTATGATTCCATAAAGCTGTCTGTGGCTGCTGAATGGGACCTTTGGGAAATATTCATTTACATTTCCAAGAAAAAGCAGGCTTACAACATCTTGTGAATTCTGGACACACACACACACACACACACACACACACACACACACACACACACACCCCTTATCTCCTAAATGATGTGGTAAGGACTCTGGGGAAAAAAAAATTAGGGGTTGGAGGAGAGGATGCTAAAATGTCATCATTGCCAGAAGAGAACAAATCTGAGTCAGAGAGGAAGGGGGATTATAAGTAGGGGCCCTAGGGATTTTCCACAACCACATTCCTTTTGGATAAAGATATGTGCCACTTCAGATCTGCCCTAGAGTACCTCAGAGATGCAGTGAGACAAGAATAGGGGAATGGTAGACAGTTCAAGGCAGCAGTTGAGGAAATGCTGGAAGGGATAAGAGGAGATGGAAATTATAAGCTGAAGTGTTCTCAAAGAGAGCTCTTGTGGTCTCTGGCTGTGTGACAATTGTTTTGTAAAAAACATAAGGAACATTGAGTTCTCTTTTTCTTCATTTCCCAGCCTGTCTTTTGCTGGAATCTGTCTGCTTGACCTGCTTTGAATGCCATTCTACTGGGGCCATTTGTTTTGCAGCTGGTATTTACATGCACAGATATGGGTTGTCCTAGAGCCTGCTGGCAGTCCAATTATAAGCAATCAAAATTGTGCTTATAGTTTTATCTGTTACTATCAGGTATTCTACTAGACTTTAAGCTAGAGGAGGGTAAGTTTGCCTCCAAAGCACTCACTCCACAACTCTCTACTGAAGGGATTGAGGGGATTAGAACAGCAAGTGGTAGTGGCAATTGAGTGACCCACCCTGAATCCATCTTGAGACTCTTTTCTCGGCTAGCTTAGATCCTCTTCTATTCAATTATGGATCTAATGCAATTTCTGTCTCAGGAGAAAATTTTGTTCAATTGTGGGAATTGTGAGAAAACCTTACTGCCCTGTTTGAACTTTTCCCTGGGTGGCTGGTAAGTTGGATCACCTCTACTTATTGCTTAGACATCCTTACCTAAGCACTTCGATTATGCTTATCAGAAACCCAGTCTGATGTAGTGATTGATGCAAAGTTTTCTCACAATTATACATCTCAAGCAAACACATTGACTTTGTATTGATCAATCACTTATTGTTTCCATGTTCCTTTTAATTTTTATAGTCACTTGGGGGAGTGGAGGTCACTTTTTCTGATGTTAGGAAATTAAAACTATTCATTCTTTGCCTCCTAACATGGAAAATCTCTAACCTTTGCTCAAATTATCAGCTTGCCTAATTTTGTGTCCTGGCTAATTGATTAACTGACGTTATTTAGTTAATACTTTTTAATGCATTACAAACCTATCTTCCCATATACTCAGGGTCTAGTGCCAAAGCTGAGGAAGGCAACTGATTCCAATTTGTTGGGCAGTTGCTATTTCATAGAAATCAAAAAGGATGAGATGAAATAAAAATGAAAAATATTTTAATTTTTTATTTGCTCTTACTGAACAGATTTTTATAGTAAGAACAATGAAATTAAATATGCCTCCACATTTTTGCCATACTTAGATAAACACTTTGTAGCTCAATAATTCAACAGGATGGCCCTAAATCCATTGCTGATAAGCCTGATGTCTAATGGCGATGGATTTTTGTCCATCCAGATTTGCCCATGAAGGGGATGAAATTGCTCTGTCAACATATTGCTGACATTTCCCTCCTATAGAGATTCAGATGTTTCTGTTCTTGCTGCTGGTTGGCAGACAACTAGTTAAATAAATACTTGAACCAAATACCTGAAGAAATATAATCTTTATTCCAATTAATTTTGAGAGAGAGGTGATGCATAAATACATAAGTACACATACTCCTCTATTCTTGATACACCTGAACTGGCAGTCTGGTGCTCAGCTCACTGTGCTCACACAGCTTCATTGTGGGGATGGATCCTTCTTTGCCATTGCTTTTACATGTTTCTTAACTTATCTTTCCTCACACACATACTCTCACTCTCATGCCTTATTATTACTGTTACTTTTCATTTCTCTTACTCTGCCTCATTGGCTCATGACAGAAACATCTGTCTTTGGGAATTTATTCAGAGCCTGCTGAAGTAATTGTATCAGTAGCCAATTCATTCCAAAGAGGATTTGCCTTCAGTAGAATGGATTTCCTGTGACCATCCCTTCACTCCTACTCCTTAGGTCTCAGGAGAACTTTGCTCTTTCTCAGGCTTGTTCTATGGCCTGTATCCTTAAGAAACAGTCTCACTATTTGGGCATTTCAAGCCATCATCAGTAGCCATGGGAGTGATTGAGCAAAAGAAAGAGGTGAGTGATTGGGGCAATAGGAACTATCCAGGGCATCAGAAGGGCTACAGTTGAAAATTGATCCAAGTTATAGGAGGCTATTTGTCTCACTGCAGGAATCCTAGAGCAATGATTAATTGAAGGGCAAACAATATGAGATTGGAATACTTGTTGGTTTATCTCTGTTTAGGCCTTTTTGGCAAGGAGCTATCATTAGCCAAAATTTATATCTTCAAGGAACCATGTTATCTTGTTATCATACATACTCTAAGATCATTATCTTCATTCCCATAACTCTCATTCATCTTGAAGAGCTTCTCCATCTACTCCATACATGATATTAAAGAGACATGCTAAGGATTTAAGGGGTGTCTCTCTGGTACTATGGGTCAAAAAATTGACCAACATGCTTCTTTTGTAATTATCAGTTATTATCAACTGGCCATACTGACTTAGTGTTTAGTAAGGAGTTTTTAAAAATTCTCCTAAGTGTCTGCTACAGACCCACACACAAATATTTTCAAAGCCCATGGGAAAATGGTTTCAACATTAGAGAGAATGTATGGCAAAGGCTTAACTCATTGCACCTGGAAGTCCTTTTTATGGAATTCTCAAGATGTTCTCTTTAGGTATTATAAAGTTTTTCAACTTGGCTCTGTGTTGAGCCTTGAATCTGTCTCTACTTTTTCCTTAGCTTCTGGTGTAAGGAGCTATTTTAAGGATCCTGCTAGAAGGTTAATGGGAAGCTGACAAATCCAAAATCCTCATGGCTTTTAAAATCACAATATACTATTCCAACCCATCTTGGGAGGCAACCTTCCTCTGTTTCCTTCACTTCCCCCCCCCATCCTAAAGCTAATTCCTTCTAAGAGATTTGATGGAATATTCTGTACTATGTTGACACATTCTTTACTTTCTGATTCCAACAAGCTCAATAGTTTTATAGAGTCCAAGTGTCATGACCAATTTCCTAAGCCAATCTAAAAATACTTCATCATACCCTAGGAAGATGCTTAAGCCTTCTTCAATCCAGTGAACAATCAAGCAGTATTCACCTGATAAAGTATCAGGACATAATATCTTAACATTTACCTGATATAAGGTAGCACATTTGATTGTCTAGTTGAGTGGTTCCTATCTATCCAGATGGACATTATATACAGTCAGTTTAGCAATTGATAGAGTGCTGAATTTGGAGTAGGAGAACATGAGTTAAAATCTAGTTCTGATGTTTAAATTATCTCAAATAAGTCACTTAAACTGCCTAAGACTCAGTTTCCTCATTTTTAAAATGGGGAGGCAGGGTCTGGATTAAATTATCTAGATAGTTCCTTATAGCTCTAAATGTGTGATCTGGGTAGTCATAGTTTTTAGAGGCAGCGAAAGAGATTTTAACCTAGGAATATGAATAAAAGCAATGGGGATAATAAAATTGCTTAATTATCCAGGAAATGTTGAAGGATCAATGTCATAACCTTAGAGTAGCAATGCTACTTTTATATTTAATTTGGTTATGTTTGATAAGCACTGACAGAGAATAACTTTTGGGTCCCTTCCACAGTTGGATGGCAAAAACAATAGAGCCTTTGATTAAGACTATACCTTCCTTTGAAAATTTTCCCAATTATGTAGTTTGGATTTGGGAGAGAGAGGTTTTAGCAACTACAGCTAGTGGAAGAGAAAACTTTACAAAATGAAATACTGTCCAAAAATTCTAAAGTTAGGAAAATGGCTAGATGTACATCTATATTCACATATTTAATTTCTAGGAGCAAGCAGTATTACCATTTTCACATTCAAAAATGAAGTGTAGAATTTGAAGTTATAAAAACCCTAAATAGCAAAACAACCTTATATAGATGTCGTTTTATACTTTTATATAGCCTAAAATTGTACTGAAAGTTTGGGGACACCATGGTCCCAAGGTGTATTTTAGCAGCCAGAGACAAAACATTAAGTCACAAACTAGATAGCAAAAATATTCTGCTGATAGGATGACCATTACTATTATCAGTAGTAGTTGTTTTTGTAGTAGAAATATTAGTAGTTATTATAGTAATTGTATTAGTTATTGATGAAGTAGTAGAAGTAAGTAGTAATCATGGTTATAGTAGTTATCAGGATTAGGAGTGGTTGTAGTAGAAGTAATTGTAATTATTGTAATGGTAGTATTAGTAGTAATAGTCATTGTTGTTACAGCAGGAGTAGCAGTTGTAGTGGTAATAATAGATGTAATAGTAGCAGTAGCAATACTAGAAATACTAGTAGAAGGAGCAGTACTAGTGGTTGTAATAGCATTTTATAGTAGTAGTAGTAGCATGAATTTCCCATGTGGAAATTCTCCCCACTAGTGTTGCTCTGATTAGCATTCATCAGTGACATAGTCTTAATGAGTTGCCTGAGGACATAGTCTTAATAAGTTGAAGACATTGTCTTAAGTTACCTTACTCATGATCTCCTAACTAATATGTTTAGGATTTAAGTAGAGATAGGACTTGAGCCCAAATTCTTCTTACTAACAAGGACATTTATGCTACCTCTAAATGATCATTTAAGGGGAAAAAAGAAATAATTGATGATCAAACTTTATGCTGCATTGCTTCCTCTATAACAACAAGCCATCTTGAAGAAGGTCCCATAATATTAGTGTTGACTCTCTATGGCAAATTTACAGGAATACCTCAGTAGGATTTCTGATGAATGAACAATGATACTCTTATTAGAAGCACCTATTTTGATTGTAGAGTAATCATTTTAAAGTTGGAAGGGCTCTTAGAGGTGTGATGAAAAATTATCACACCAATAGTCTCCAAGCTAATAATAGGTTTATTGAGAGAGGGCCAGTCTCACGATAAAGTCAGACTTTAGTCAAGACCAAAAACCCTGAACCTTAGGCAATAGCCTTTTTTGAATGCACAGAACACTATGGTACTGGGTAAGAGACAGAAGGGAGGATCAGTGGAATAGACATGGGCTAAATAACCTCAACGAGACAGTGTATGATAAACCCAAAGATCCCAGCTTTGGGGACAAAAATCCACTATTTGACAAAAACTGCTGGGAAATTTGGAAAACATTATGGGAGAGATTAAGTTGAGATCAACATCTCACACTCTACACCAAGATAAACTCAGAATGGGTGAATGATTTGAACATAAAGAAGGAAACCTTAAGTAAATTAGGTGAACACAGAATAATATACCTGTCAGATCTGTGGGAAAGGAAAGATTTCAAGACCAAGTAAGAGTTAGAAAATAATTATAAAATGTAAAATAAATAATTTTGATAACATTAAATTAAAAAGGTTTTGTACAAACAAATCCAATGCAACCAAAATTAGAAGGGAAGCAACAAATTGGGGGAAAAAATCTTTATAACAAAAACCTCTGACAAAGTTCTAATTACACAAATTTATAAGGAACTAAATCAATTGAACAAAAAAAATCAAACCATTCCCTAATCAACAAATGGGTAAGGGACATGAATAGGCAATTTTCAGATAAAGAAATAAAAACTACCAATAAGCACATGAAAAAGTGTTCTAAATCTCTTATAATTAGAAAAATGCAAATCAAAACAACTCTGAGGTAACACTTCACACCTAGCAGATTGGCTAACATGACAGCAAAGGAAAGTAATAAATGTTGGAGGGGATGTGGCAAAATAGGGACTTTAATGCATTGCTGGTGGAGTTGTGAATTGATCTGATCATTCTGGATGGCAATTTGGAACTATGCCCAAAGGGCTTTAAAAGACTGCCTACCCTTTGATACACCCATACCACTGCTGGGTTTACACCCCCAAAAAGATCATAAGAAAAAGACTTATACAAAAATATTTATAGCCACACTCTTTGTGGTAGCAAAAAAAAATTGGAAAATGAAATGATGTCCTTTGATTGGGGATTCACTGAACAAATTGTGTTATCTGTTGGTGATGGAATACTATTGTGCTAAAAGGAATAATGAGCTGGAGGAATTCCATGTGAACTGGAATGACCTCCAAGAATTGATGCAGAGTGAAAGGAGCAAAACCAGGAGAACTATATACACAGAGATGGATACACTGTGGCAAATTGAATGTAATGGACTTCTCTACTAGCAGCAATGTAATGATCCAGGACAATTCTGAAGGATGTATGAGAAAGAACACTATCCACACCCAGAGAAAGAACTGTGGGTGCAGAAACACAGAAGAAAAACAACTGCTTGATCACATGGGTCGATGGGGATATGATTGGGGATGTAGACTATAAATGATCACCCTAGTGCAAACTATCAATAATCTGGAAATTGGTCTTAGTCAATGACACATGTAAAACCCAGGAAAATTGTTCATCAGCTATGGGGGGGGCAGTAAAAGGAGGGGAGGAAAAGAACATTAATCATGTAACCATGGAAAATTTTTCTTAATTAATCAATAAAAATTTTTTAAAATTAAAAATGGGGTTAAAGTAAAGCTTTTTAACCTTTTTGGGGGGCAAAACCAATGTAGCTCTTCTCAGAATTGTTTTTAAATGTCTAAAATAAAATGTATATGATTTCAAAGGAAATCAAAGATTAGTGAAACTAAAGATGTAATTTTTTTCCCTCATAAAGTTCATAGACCCTCTAAAATCTACGTCACAGACTCCAGGTTAAGGACAAGTAGGTTAGAGAGTAGTAGCATGGTAAAGTAAAAGGATCACTCTCTAAACAGAGGATCTGTGTTCAAATTATCCTCCCAGCTAATTACTATTTGTGTGATCTTGGGCAAGTGACTTATTTAATCTCTCAGTTTCTTTATCTATGGAATGAGGGAGTTAGAATACATCTGAAGTTCTTTACCTCAGGTCCATGAACATTTAAAAAAATAAGTTGATAGACTTACTGAGATATAATTAGTTTTCTAAATATTTTATCATATATTTTAAAACATTATTCTGAAAAGAGGTCAACAGGTTTCTTAGATGCCTAAGGACATTTAAAAAAAAAAAAAGATGGACTTTAAGATCTCTTTGCAGTTTTAATTTCTGTCCTAAAATGATTATGATATTGCCATCTTGTGGTAAATATGGATAACAAACCTTTCTAACCAAACTAATAAAAACCAGACCCAGAAAGAATCTATGACTGCTACTCTTCTCCCAAAACTGAAGTTGTGTTGTCTCTATATTTCAGGGAATCTTCTTTTTGATTTTTGTAAGCTCAAGTTTCTTAGATCCTGTAAGCAAATTATAGAGAAGCAAATTTCATGCAGATAAGCAAAGAATTACCAATTTATATAAAAAGTTATTTTAGAAATCTTAAAATTCGTATTCTAACCCCCTACAGATAATTAGGAAGCAAGAATGTATAATAATCAGCTGTGAATAAATTAACTATTATAAGCAATACAAGGATTTGGGACACCCTCATGGGACTCATGATGAAAAATTCTATCCACTACCATAAATGGAACTAACAGAGTCTGAATGAAGATTGAAGTATTGAAGTATTCCATTTCCTTGATAAAATTTTCTTTGGTGTAATGATATATGTCTTCTTTCACAACATGATGAACATGATATATTTATGCAAATTTATATCAATATAAATATATGGAAATACATGATAACACAGGCATAACCTATCTCATATTACCTGCCACCTTGAGGTGGCAGAGGATTGAGAAAGAATGAAAGAAAATAGATCACAAAATGTCAGAAAATAATTATTAAAAATTTTATTGATATGTAAAAACAAAAAGAAAAACAAAATAAAAATGTCATCAGATAGCATTTCCAGGTGATTACAATTCATTTTAATAAATTGATTTTCTATTATTACTTTTCTAACCATCATAAAATAAATCACTCTTTTTATTAAGACAAAATGCTATAAGTAAGGCACTAGCAAGCATATCAGCCTTTTGTATTTTAGAACTAATGTAACATGAGTGGAGGAAAGTCTAGGAACATTTCTGCAGTGGAGCACAAAAAGTTGATTAGCAAGTATTTATTTGTATATTATGTATATTATGTTATATGTTTTAGGCTTACTTTATGAGATAATAAAATAAGAAAAGAAAAAAAAAAGATTGTTCTTTGGCCTTAAGAAGCTTGCAATCTGGTCAGGATGAATTAACAAGATTTTACTCTTGACGACAGTATAAATCCAAGTTTTGGGGATAAGCATTTCATTTTTGAAAAATTGCTAGGAAAAATTGGAAAGTAGTTTGTCAGAACCTAGGTATAGACCAATATTTTACATCATTTATTAAGATAAAATCAAAATGGACACATGACCTAGATATAAAAGGAGAGATCATAAGAAAATTAGAAGAAAAGGGCACATACTATCAGATTTATGGATAAGAGGAATTTATGAATAAACAAGAGAAAGAGAACATTATAAGATATAAAGTGGATAATTTTGATTATATTAAATTTAAAAGGTTTTGTACAAATAAATGAATGTAGCAATGATTAGAAGAAAAGCAGAAAATTACAGAGGGAAATAAAGACCAGTTCTCAAATAGAAGTCTCATATGTAAAACAGAGAAAGAACTTTGTCAGATTTATAAGAATAATGTGATTTTTCTCTCCTGACATTTATCATAATCCTTTCAGTTTTCCTTGCCTTTATGACATTCACCTTGTGCCAGGTTCCTTCCACAATATTTGGCAATTAGTGGCCACTTAAGTTCATGTTCAATTGAGTGTTTAATTTTAATTTACAGTTCAACATAATATAAACTTGTATGACCCAACTGTCCCAAAGCTCCTAATTCGTAACACCCAGATATGAATGTGAGTACTCTCTTTCAAAAGCTCCCTATTGACTCTTGAGGGAAACACAGATTCTTCTATTTGTTATCTCAAGCCCTTCACATTCTGACTCTAACCTATCTTTCCAGATTTACTGTAAATTACTACCTATCATGCTTTCTTCTCATCAAATTGGACTTCTCGCTACTCCTCATATGTAATTTACCATGCCCCACCTCTCTGTCTTTACACATAGCCCATATCTGGCACCCCATTATTATAATGCCTCTTTTCCTCTGCCTTATGAAATCTCTAACTTCTAAAAAAAGCCATGCCTACTTTACTTTCTACATGAAACCTTTCCTAATCCCTTTAGCTAAGAGTCCTCCTGAAATTAACTTGTATTTACTTCTATGCATATTTATTGCTTCCCCTGGTCAGTATAAATTATCTGAGGGCAAGAACCGTGTTATTTTTATTTTTTAATCCCAAATGTCTAGGCTAGTGCCCAGGACATCATAAGTTCTTAATAAATGTTTCCTAAATTGGTTGAAAAAAAAGTACTATAGCAATCAATTGAAGATTATTCAATAGAAGTAGATATGTATATTTCACGTAACATTAATGTTAGTAATATTACATCACAGAGAAATTAAGCTTATTACTTCTTTTGATCACTTGCATGACATTCTCTTCACTGGTGCTGATCATAACACCCTCATGTTTTAGCCTCCTCTGTGTTTCTCTTCTTTTTCTTGTTGTTTAATTGTTTTTTTTTTTTCTCTTTAGTCTTTCACAGAGAATCCACAGAAGGAGAACCTTTTCTCAGGTTTTTTTAATATTATTGGGGCACTCAGCCAATATATTGTTTTATTTCTCCTGCTTGATACAACATTAGTTTCTCTCCTTTAATGATTATCTTTGTCCTTCATGATATCTACATTTAAATTTTTATTTAAAATATTTCTTTGATAGTATTGTCTGATTTAAGCCTGCATCTCATTTGTAAGGAAGAAAATTAGGTTAGGTGATTTGCCTAAGTTATACACACTCATATACCCATTTCCACATCTTGTTCCCATGGTCCATCAAGCATCAATCTTAAATGCCTTGCTTGAAGCCACTAGAACCCCAAAACAATTTTTTTTCTGATATGATAAACATACTAGTCTAAGGATTGGCTGTTATTTTCGGAAAATCATCCAACATGTCTGTCATCCAGGAGAAGTCCTCATGAATTTTCTTGGTTCTCATTTAATATGATATAAATTCCTTCCTGCAACTAAACTTTTTGAGTTACAATAAACAATTATGTCATCACTTGATTCATCTCCTTGTAGGGCATTATTGGTTCCATGTCATATTTCTACACCTTCAGAGTGGTATCTTCTTAGAATCTACTGAGCTAATTGTCCATTATTTCTTTCATTCTGTTTATAAGGAAATTTAAATAACTCTACTATGGACAATGAGTTATGTATAGGGTCCTGTCTGATCTCTGAGACTGGTTTAAAATCCGAAACATTACTCAATCTTTCAATAGCTTGATATGGAGTACATTCCCATCAATCTGCTAACTCATGCCTTTTCCGAACATTGTTTTCCCAGCAAAACAGCATCATTTTGCTAAACAGTTCTTAAGAGTGAATTTAGGCGTTCTCACACTATTTCTGCCAGTGATCTCAGCTGAATCTACAATTATCGATAGATTTTCTTCAACTGCGAACTGAGAGATTTACAGCTTATATTTTCATTTTCTAAGTTGTTTCAAAGCACCAGTATGTCAGTAATTATGGTTCTGACCCCAAAATCAACAAATATATTGTATTACGTGAGCATCATTTCCAGTGGGGTGCTGTATTGATTCTAGCATATGATATATGCTATTGATTTATGACAACAACTTTTGATGTGATTATTTTGTTATGGTCTCTGTTCCTAACATGTTCATAAGCATATAATTAAAATACTTGGGTTGTGAGATTCTTTAGAGATAGAAACTGACAACTTTTTTAAACCCTTACATTTCCTTGGGTGACATCATCAATATTTCTACCTTTATTGGAATGATTTCTATAAGGAAGGAATCCATAACCTAAGAATTTTTTCTCTTATTTAACTTTAGCAGCCAGAGTTGTCTCTTGGTTATGTGTGCTTCCACATGCCTGGAGAAATGATCAGTTATCATTATGGAAATGAATCAAATGAAGAGGTAATTGTTTACTGTAACCCAATAACTTTGGCTGCCAGAATTAATGTTGTATTAGGCTAATGAGAACTAAGAAAATACTTGACATTTTTACTTATGTTTTTCAGCTATTAAAATTCCTTGTAGACAAGTCCCAATTTTGCTAGTATTTATATCCTCCATATAAGCAACATGAGATAGTAGCACTTTATAAACAAATCTCATGTCTTAAAGACATCTAGTCTCAGTTGCAGTCCACTGTATATGTATCCAGAGCCTTCCTTTCATCCTCTAGTGTGCATGCCTTTGAAATCACAAACCAAAGGAGATCTACTCAATGTTCTTTAACAGTCTAGCTTCCATATTCTCCATCATCCTGGAAAGATCCTCCAAAATCTTTGTAAACCTAAAGAAATCCTCCTGAACTTTCATGAATTTCAGCAACTAAGAAATATACATGTGTGTGTGTGTTTGTATGCATATGTGTATATTTATATTTGTTTTTAAACTTTGGGAATTGAATTTCTAAAATGAAGTGGAAAGGTTGGGCTTTTTTTCTTACTTCTATACTTTTAGGAAGCCATCCAAAGAGAAATATGAATTGTTACAGAGGAAAATTAAATTATCATACATTTGATTAAGGTACACTTGGTAATTCCCTAAAAACATCATTATTTCATCTATATTTAACTTTTAAAGAATAAATGTAATTAAGGAAGCATAATATAGCAAAAGCTGTACCAGTGTGCAGTGAAAAGCATGTTAGATTATTAGGCTCTGGGTTCGATCTCTATCTTTGCCATTTATTACCAGGTGATCTTGTGTGATAAACATTATGGACCTTAGCTTCTTCTTCAGTGAAACAAAGGGATTGTATTAGTTGACCTTTCAGGTATCTTCCAGCACTATATATTTAATCCTGTGACATCTTGTTTAATTCATCGATGTTGAGGGAAATTGTGTGCAGATTTTCCCGTATATCTAAAGGATATGAGCTGCTTTGTATATATTTCTATGTATATAGATGTTGCAGTTATTTTTCTTACTAAAAAATAGTAAAATTTTATCAAGATCAGTGCTCAAGTTATATTTTAACAATTTTAATTTGTCTTTGTTCATTTTGTGGTGTTTTATGTTAAACCCACATTGCAGAGCATAAGACCACCACAAAATCTACTTTGACCTTCTTTAATACAGCATTTGCCTAAATGAATTTTCCTACCCTACTCCATGGCTAGCAAAGGATATTTGATAATAAGTTATACATTGCTTGTTAATCTTTTCATTATGGGAGGAAAGCTGAGTTAATACTATTGGAATGCTATTTTGGTTAACTATTTTTTCTTGAAGAATGAAAGAAGGAAAGAAAGAAAAGGAGGCTATTCAGAAATTTGAAAAGAACCAGGCTTGGGAAAAACTGCAGAAAACAGACTGGCATTTCTACTTGTCTTAAGCTAGGGAATTTTGTTGTATACAAGGCAGATGGGAGTAGAAGGGAATGCTAGAAAATCAATTCTGAATCCATGGGAATCATCCCATTATTTCCAGTGCAAATCACATTCTCACAGGAAGCATATGCAAAAACGAGTCATAGAGCCTTGGAAAGCTTTTTTACAACTTCTTTGGAGGAAAACAAAAGTATGCTAAGATCTTATATCAGGAAATTTGCCACTCATTATAAGAAGGAACTGCTAAGGATGTTGTTTTATTAGTACCAGTTGTTGATGGAGCATTCCCTGCTAAAATAATATTCAGGGTGCTACTGTAGCAAGTAGGAAGTAGAAAAGTGAAAGCTTAGTATCATCTGAAGACCTTAAAAACTGGAATTGCAATGTGGTTTCAATCATGCCTGTGTGCTGGAACAGTGACATATTCAGTCCTTATTGGAAGTAGGTCTATGAGGTACCTCCTAAATAAGGAAACCCCCTTTGTTACTGAAAGTCAGCACCCTTTTCGCAATTACACACTTAGGGGGTTACCTAGAGAACTTAGAGGTTGAGTAAAACACAGGACTGCTTTTGAGAACAGCTCTTTATCCACTTTGCCACATCTACTTTTAATCTTTCTGATTATATTCTTCATAAAATTATAGGAATAAGGACTTTAGAATGTGAAAAAGATACATCACTGAATATAATTTTTTCTGTAATGTGTGGAAGAATAGCAAATGTTTATGATTTATGTGCTTTTAGAAAGGTATGATAAGCACAAGTTGTAACTTGCAAATCATGAATTGACTGGTTGAGGAGAGTTATTGTTTTTATAAGTGTTTGTTTCTCAAAAATCACTGTGATTAAGAGAAGCTAGGTGGCTTTGTAGCAAGAGAGTCATGTCTAGAGTTTGGAGGTCCTGAGTTCAAATTTCCTGCAGATACTTTCTAGCTGTGTGATTCTGGGAAGTCCCTAAACCCCAAATGCCTAGCCTTTTGTGCTCTTCTACCTTAGAACCAATACTTGGTATTGATTATAAGATGGAAGGTAAGGGTTTAAAAGAATCACGATGCATAGAAGGGCTTCAAAGTCATAAACCAAAAAGGACATACATAAGGGTCTTCTCAGGGTCGTGAATGCATTTCTTTAAATAATCTAAGTGCTTTTGGCCTGACAAAAGAGGGCAGACATGATCTGTATCCAATGGCCAAAATGAGAACAGTGCTTATCTATAGAGTACAGTGAGGTGAGGAATACCCTAAATTGTAGTAGTGGAATATCCTGTATTATTATTAGAAACAGCAGAGATGGAAAATTGTTTATGGCCCTTTTGTATGTTTTTTCGTCGGTAAGAAGATGAAAGGATAAGGAGTTTTCAGACAGGGTAGCAATAGGCAGAGGCTCAAAGGAGAATGAAGAATCTAACAGAAATATATTGTGCTGATTAAGAGAAAGACTTTGGGAAAGAGATATTCTCTCATTAGGATTTAATTCAGAGTAGAAACTGGTTGTATCTGCATCACCTAGAAAAGTTCCTAGAACAGAAGAGGTACTTAATAAATGTTTGTTGAATGGATAACTATGGGAAAATATTTTGTGAAAATAGAAAAATATAGGAAAATAATGAAGTACCAACTAAACTTGGTCCAAAAAATTTGATTAGTATCATACATTACCTGAAAATGCCATGAATTCAGAAACATTTTCTGGAATATTCTGGAAAAATTATCTTTTTTATGGGAAAGAGCCTGGAGATCAATGATGCAATACCCTCACCTTCTGAATCCAGAATGAGGGATAGATAGAAATGATTAAATTTCAGATGGCAATAAATTATAAGAGATGAGATTTTTATAATATTACTCTTTAAAGTAAGAGTAACAAATTGAGGAAAACAGTAGGAGAACCAAGGTTAAAGAGAAAATGGTAGCAAACATGGGTGCCTTAAAGATTCATATAAAAAATCATATAAAAATTTATTTATATTTATAATGTTACTATGCTATATAAATTTGTAATAATTTTAGAATACTATTCCTAATCCTAAAAATACTTTAGAAGTATTATTCTCCAAAAATAAAACAAAAATAAGGATCTATATTCCAATGTGCTGCTTAACACAAGACGTCCTCTTTCTTAATATATTAGAAGAGAATAGGTAGGCTCTACCAAGAGGTATTATGTAGGACATCACATTTTTATAATCACAAAATTATAAAATGATGAAGAGACTACATGGTCTCACATCCTTATTGTTTTTGTTTGATTATAAAAAATTGACTTAATAGATCAAACATTGCCTTTAAGGTTATCTTGCAACAAGATGTCTCCTGTATGTGTCAAAAATCATGTAAAATGCCTTTCAAAATACAAACTTAATGGCAAAGATGTTTGCAATTTTCTGGAAGAGATCAGAACAGTCAGGATTTAATGCAATTTCCTCATGAATGGCTGGATCTTCCTAGTGCTTTTGTTTGCAGGTGGCATTGTACTCATTCTAAGTCAGAGAGTTTTATAGAGATTACATAGATATGTAGAAGTTCATCACTCAGAAGATTCTGGCATAGCGAGCTGATAGGTAAAGTCAAGTGGGTAAAGCATGCTAGTTAGCTACATTGATATGCAGTCGGGTAGCCAACCTATAGAACTTGCTTATATATAAAAACTGCATTTAGTAATCTAGATCCCAGAATTGGACAGGAGGAAAAGGCAAAATTGCCTTTGGAAGATTTCACAATGACCTGGTGTCTTGATGAAACAAAGCCCCATTTTTTAATGCTAGTCTACTTCCAGTATTCCACAGATATTTGACTGTGAGTCATGGAATACTTCAGTTCCCAAATAATTGAAGGTTGAGGGTCACCCAAAGGGCAATGAAGAGCCACATTTCAGGCACGAACAGGCCACAATATATCACAAATATGAAATAGTTCAGAAGAAACATTCCATTGAAATAGTTTGAAACAGCAAATGAAATGATTTCGACACTTTTCTTGTTTACCCCCTGTAGAAGTAAAGTGAAATACATTCATCTGCCATAAGATTGGTGAATTTTTTTCAGTGTCAACAAGGAAGAAGAGCCTAAAACAGTGGATGGGTCTGTTAGTTATTTTTCTAATGGTTTAATATTTTATTAATACATGATATCCTAAAGTAATACTCTGCCCCTGTTAAACCTCCTTAGGATCAAAGAAAAGCAATGAAGCAAAACTAACCTGACACAATGACCACCACTTCTGATAGTTTCTGACAGGCAATTATATGTATTCCATGACCCCCCTTCTTTCTACCAAGAAGAAAGAAATGTGTTTCATCACTTATTCTCTGGTAACAAAATTGACCACTGGGTTATTTAGTAAGAAGCATTTAGGTCTCAGTTATAATGGAGCTAAAATAGTTGCATTCCGGAGGAAATTACATGATTTTTTTAAGGAAAGCTTTAATAATAGGGAAATCTATCTAGGTAGTTAAGGTTAGAAAAAAAATTTAGCTTAAAATTTAACATCCTTTGTTGGGCATGTCAGAGAGGGAACTTTGTTCAGTTAAGATACTTGATAGCCTCTGAAAGGCCCCTTCTTAAAACTAATAGAGATTGTGACTTGGGGGCATGTTTTATAGCTAACTCATCTAAGTCGCTTCATCAGGGCATATTTCAGCTTGCAATCAGATGTTCTAAATATGTGTAAAAGTTCAGTGCCTGGCACATAACAGACACTTAAACATTTTTTTTTCACTTCTCCCAGGGAGAACACATTAAGATTCTTTTAGGAACAAAGTGATTAGTTAATAATATATGCCCTGACTTTTCCAGTTCATCTCTTATTTTCTGTAAGACAAAAAGCCTGCCCTCTCAAGGTGGTATTTTATGAGAATTTGAAAGGATCACTAAAATATTTTTGAGGAGATTTTTGTGTAAAACAGTATGGGATGCAATGGGTAAGAGCAATGAATTGGAGTCAAGAAAGTCTAACTTCAAATCTTTTCTCAGACACTTAGCATATCTGTTTTCCTGGAAAACTCAACCTATTTCTGCCTGATTTTCCTCATCTGTAAAATGAAGAAAATAACAGCACCTACCTTATGCAGTTGATGTGAGGAGCAAATGAGGTATCATACTGAGGAGCTTTGCAATACGTAAAAATCTAATTAAAAGGTAGCTACGATGATGATGATGCCTTTGTATTGTCCTTCTGTCTATACCTGCAGTAAAATGAATTGACTCCATGTCGGGTGGTGATACTCTTCAAATCAATACAGAATAACAGGGTTCCTCGCAATTTGGGCATAAAAAATATGAGTTTTCTCCTAACCATCAATATAGAATAGTACACCATGAATTTTTGTTTAATTTTGCAGGTTACTTAAATCCTTTTGTAGAGAGGTAGTATAAATTTAAAATAAAATATTTGTTTTCAGTATGTTGACTGTTGTATGACTACAAAGGAGAAAGTTGTCGTATGTTCCTAATGGATTCAGTATTTAGAAAATTGGGTTATTTGACCACTGCTAAAGCACTGAATTTAGAGTCACTGTGTGATCTAAAAGCTTAGAATCCTGTCTTCTACCTATCTTTATAATATGTCATCATTTCATTAAAAAAACAACAATTTTTATTGTGGAACAAAGAGGCAATATGGAATAGTGTAGAGAAAACTGACCTTCAGTCCCTGAAGATCTGACGTCATCTCTTCTATGGCACATAGTGACTTCTTGATCATGGACAGGACACTTAAACTCTCAGTCCCCTAGGTAGCCATAAATTTCAAAGTTAATGTGCTTGCCATTGGTAGAAGGAGTTTTCTTCATTAGGAGTTCCCTATACCACTCAAATCATAAATCCAACCCCTTAACACTGTTTTAGCATAGCTTCTTCACATCTTTCATCTCCTCTCTCCCTGACCCAGAATTTCCCATAATAGACACCCTTTACAAGTCCTAAACTGACTTTTTTAAAATGTGCATTCAGTATAGTCCAGACTAGTTTCAGATCGAATGATATCTTGCTACCCATGTTTTCTTTACTTCTTCATAAATTCATTCATTTATTTATTTAGAATATTTTCCATGGTTACATGATTCATGATCCTACCCCTCTCCCCCATTTTTTACTCCCTTCCTCACAAAACCGACAAGCAGTTTCATTGGGTTATACATGTATCATTGTTCAAAACCTATTTCCATGTTACTCATATTTGCAGTAGAGTGATTCTTTAAAATCAAAATCCTAATCACATCCCTATCACACTATGTGGTTGATCATATATTTTTCTAATGCATTTCTGGTTCCATAGTTATTTCTCTGGATATGGATAGTGTTCTCTCTCCTAAGTTCCTCTGGGTTGTCCTGGATCATCGCATTGCTAGTGGTAGAAAAGTCCATTATATTCTATTGTACCATAATGTATCAGTCTCTGTGTATAATGTCCTCCTGGTTCTGCTCCTTTCACTCTACATCAGTTCCTGGAGGTTGTTCCAGTTCACATGGAATTCCTCCATTTCTTTATTCTTTTCAGAACAATAATATTCCATCACCAACATACCACAATTTATTCAGCCATTCCTCAATTGATGGACACCCCCTCATTTTCCAATTTTTGCCACCAAAAAGAGCATGGCTGTGAATATTTTTGTACAAGTCTTTTCCCTTATTTTCTCTTTGGAGTATAAACCCAGTAGTGGTATGGCTGGATCAAAGGGCAGGCATTCATTTAAAGCACTTTGTGTATAGTTCCAAATTACTCTCCAGAATGGTAGGACCAATTCACAACTCCACAAACAATGTATTAGTGTCCCAATCACTTTCCTTTGCTGTCACATTGGCCAGTCTGCTAGGTGTGAGTTGGTACCTCAGAGTTATTTTAATTTGCCTTTCCCTAATCAGGAGGGTTTTAGAAAAAATTTTCATGTGCTTTTTGATAGTTTTGATTTCATCCTGTGAAAACTGCCTATTCATGGCCCTTGACCATTTGTTGATTGAAGAATAGCTTGATTTTTTGTAGATTTGACTTGATTCCTCATATATTTGTAAAATTAAACCTTCATTATAGAGTTTTGTTATAAAAATGTTCTCCTAATTTGTTGCTTTCATTCTAATTTTGATTGCATTGTTTTTGTTTATACAAAAACTTTTTTTAATTTGATGTAATCAAAGTCATTCAGTTTACATTTTGCAGTGTTCTTTATCTCTTTCTTGGTTTTAAGTTCCTTTCTTTCCCACAGATCTGACAGGCATACTAATCTATGTTCACCTAATTTATTTATGATTTCACTCTTTAAATTTAAAACATTTACCCATTTTGAATTTATCTTTATATAGGTTGTAAGATATTGATCTAAACCTTATTTTCCCCATAATATTTTCTAATTTTTCCAGCTATTTTTTAAAATAGTGAGTTCTTGTCCCCAAAGCTGGGGTGTCTGGGTTTATTAAACACTAGTTTACTGAGGTCATTTATCCCTAGCTATTCCATTGAGTCACCTTCCTGTCTCTTAGCCAGTACCATATTGTTTTGATGACCACTGATTTATAATTTAAGATCTGGTACTGCTAGGCCCCTATCCTTCTCATTTTTTTTTCATTATTTTCCTTGATATTCTCAATCTTTTGTTCTTCCAAATGAACTTTGTTATAATTTTTTCTAATTCAATAAAAAAGTTTTTTGGTAGTTTGATAGTTATGGCACTGAATAAGTAGATTGATTTGTGTAGTATTGTCATTTTTATTATATTAGCTCATCCTACCCAGGAGTACTTAATGTTTTTCCAGTTGTTAAGATTTAGTTTTAATTGTGTGAAAAGTGTTTTGTAGTTGTGTTCATATAATTCCTGTGTTTGTTTTGGTAGATAGATTCCTAAATTTTTTATATTGTCTAGAGCAGTGATGGGCAAACATTTTAAAGAGGGGGCCAAAGGAAAGGAAATGCTCATCTGTCAGTCTGCTTCTAAGGCAACTCTTTCAAAGTTTCATTGTATTGTATCCTATTCATTGTATTTGTCAGATTAGGAATAATGTCATGGGGCTGGATAGAACATTTCAGGGGGCTGCATCTGGCCCGTGGGGCCTTAGTTTGCCCATCACTGTCTTAGTGTATTCCCTTCCCCTCATAAATCTTTTTCTCTCTGCTGTTTTCTTTATTTTCACTCAGGGCTCAGAAGTGATTTAAAAGTGACCAGATGAAAAGATGGCAAGACTCCAAAACCTCACTTACTTCACCAAAAAGTCTCTTGCACTTGCTGAAGAACGTGCTGCTGCCAGAAAAAATGATGAGGAAGGATTAGAGCCTGATAGTGACTTCGAAGCTGGTAAAAAGCTTCCATTTATTTATGACAATGTTCCTCCAGGCATGGTGTCAGAGCCCTTGGAAGACCTAGACCCATACTACCTGGATAAAAATGTGAGTATTTCTTATAGGCAAAGGGACAGTGTTTCTATTTTACCTTTAATGAATGAAAAGATCTGAATTAGGAAATGATAAGTCTTAGTAAATATAAAGAGAGAAATGTCAAATATTAAATTCTTAAAGATGTCTTCTTCTATTAGGTTTAATCTAAATTGAGTCTGTCACTGATATTTTAATTCCTTTACTTTTAATTAGATATGATGTGGTGGCCAATAGAATGAAAATCCTGATGGAAGTGACCATTTACTTTCTTGTTTTTTATCCCCAGGCCTTAGCTCAATGTTATATACATATCATTCACTTAATAAATATTTATTGATTTGCATGATTCTTGTCGATACTCAATAAATATATCATGTACTGATCCAGCACAAATAACTAATCATTCATCCATCAGCCAATCAATATGTATTTATTTTTTTGTAAAATTATTTAATTTTAACAATTACATGTAATAACAATTTTTCACATTAGTTTTTTGAAGTTATATAATCCAAACTTCCTCCCTCCCTTCCCTATCCCTTCTCAGACCTCATGAGCAATTTAATCTGGATTATATATGTATTTTCATGCATAATTTCAATCTGTGTTTATTGAAAGTCTTCTAGGTGATAAACAATGTTCTAGATATTCAAAGGCATTAAACAAAAAAAGCAATCTTCCTTCTTGCCATCAAGGAACCATAAAAACTATTTGCAAGTGGAATTAAGGGGAGATTAGTATACATGGACAAATTAGCACACAATTCACTATTATACCACTTGGCAATATAACAATTTGACATTTGGTGTTTTAAATTTTTAATAACACTTCACATATATAATTTTTGCATTCAAATATATTTATTGAGTTATTTATTTGTTACATTAAAATACCCAGGTAACTCCCTCCCTTTCCGCCCTGTCCTCATTTGAGAAGACATCATTTGACAAAAAAGATATATGTATATCTGATACTATGTTTTACTTATTTCTATTTATCAGTCCTTTCTCTGGAGGTGGACATACACAAGTCATTCTTAAAGCAATATTTCTGTTGCTATACAAAATGTTTATTTGGTGCTATTCATTTAACTCTTCATAATGTCATGTAAGTCTTTCCATTTTTTGTTAACTGCTCCTCACTTCTTATGGTGCAGCAGGATTCCACCGTAATCATATGCCACAATGTGTTTAGCCATTCCCCAATTAATTGTTATCACTTCAATTTCCAGTTCTTTGCCAGATGAAAGAGAGCTGCTATTAATATTTTAGAACATAGATATTCTTTTTTCTTTTTCCCTTTATCACCCTGAAAAATCATAAAGATCCTTTGAGGTAGGTATACTATGTGAATGATACTGGTCACATCAAACTATTGGGTCATTGAGATTTCAATAAAATCAAATCTTATACACATAAAATTTATGTGATAAAGACTAATCTCCAATTTGTATTTGAACTTTTAACTAAATGAATGTTACATTTATTCCTACTGGATTTTATCATATTAGATTTAGTTCACTATTTAAACTTGTTAAGATATTTCTTAGATCATGATTTTATCACCTGATGAATTAAGTCTTCCAGTTTTGTCCTCTGTCATCCAATTCATTTATAAAAATGTTTAAGAGACTATGACCAAAAGGAAAGAACTGGGGCCCTCTACTAGAGACTTCCCTATAAAGTGATAGTATTTCTCTAGATTCTTTTCATATAAATCCATCTAAACACATTATTTTCCATTCCAGATATATATATATATATACATATACACACATATATATAATTCACAGACAATGTCAGATTCATTTAGTATATGGATATATTTAAATATAAACATATATATATAATATCATACTGATCTAACAGTTTAAGTCAATCAAAAGAGAAAAAATAGATTAGGATGGTTCCCATTTATCACCGCAATCCATTTTACAACAAAATATTCAGAATAATTATTTCTAGAATCCTGCTTAGCTTCAAATTCAATCTAAAAAAAAAGTTTTAGTAAACTTGAAACTTTAGTAAACAATAGACAAAAGTTCAGTAGCAGTAGCAGCAGCATTCTCATTACCATTTATATAGTATTTAAGGTTTACAAAATGATTTGCATATTGTTTCATTTAATCCTCACAACTCAATTTACCAATGAGAAAACTGAGACTGAGAGATGTTAAGTGACTTGCCAAAAGTTTATGTTTGAGATGAGCATTCAATTCAGGTCTTGTAGAGATATCTACCTGAAAATCAATATTATATTTGTGATCTCCTATCTTTTTTCATTCTGCACTTTTCCTTATATTCTACACTATTACTAAATAATTTAGTCAATAGAAAATAATGTTCAGAATCAAAGAGACATGAATTTAAGACTTGTATATATCAGATTTGGCTATTCAATTAAAACCTCAGTACTCCAGACAACTCTTTAAGACTATAAATTGTAGAGAAAATAACCTGAATATTTACAAGCTAGTTCTTTACCATGGAGTTCCCCACCTCAGTAAGGGCACAGTTCTACCACATTTCTTTTATATAAATCACACTGTACTAGGAACAAGGGATAAAATTAAAATATACAACATATATCCTTGTATTCAAAAAGTTTATAACTTAATTTAAGTATTTGATTGAAACTAATTTAAGTATTTAATTTTAATCACTAAATTAATAAATTAAGTATATAAAATGGATTAAAACTTAATAAATTTAAGTATTAAGTATGGCCATTTTTAGGTCCAATGCTCATCTGAATTCTTTTCTAGGCTTTGCCATGCACCATTAGCTATGTGACCTCAGAATAGTTGGGGAAAAGGGAATTGCCTCTCAGTCTTACTACTTTATCTGTTAAATGAGATTGTTAGATATCCCTTACTAGCACTAATCTTTTATAATCTTATATTCGCATAATGTCATATTCCATAGTATTATGCACATATATCATATATGTATTATAGCACACTCATGTATATATTATATGTGTATTACAATGTGTCTAAAATGCTTCTATATTTATTATAAATATATAAAATATCACTTATCCAGACTAAAGAGTAATATAAACCAACATAAATGAATATGTCAATCAAACAATTATAAAATGAGACTTACTTTCTTATTGTATTCTTATTTTCTCCTACAGACTTTCATAGTATTGAATAAAGGGAAAACCATTTTTCGATTCAGTGCCTCCCCTGCAATGTATTTTTTAACTCCTTTCCATATTATTAGAAGACTATCAATTAAGATCTTGATGAACCGATATCCTTTTCCAGTCACTCAACAGCAATGTTAGGTTCTTAAAAGCAAAATAAACCTTAGGGGATATATGCTTCAAAACTCATATGTGATTTTTATTCCTTTCTCCACTTTGAAAGGATCTCTGTTATCATTCCATTGATTTCCTTTAAATTAAATGGAAAAAGAAATATGCTTATTGCCAGAAGCCAGCTCCAGCAATCCAGGTCTCTTGGTGGTGGAACAGTTAAGAGGCTTGAGATGGAAAGAGAACAGCCAGAAACTCAGTAAGCTTGCAGAGGCTGTTCTGATCTATTCTCTGCTGACTAATTTTTATACCTTTTTCTTAAGATTACATAAATGGTGACATGAATTTCCACATTCACCATACATTTTTTCTTGCAGAGAATAGATCGTTATAAATTAACTTTTACTAAATTACAAAATCATTTGATTAATATTCTGTGATCATCTTGTTCTTTATGATTAACAAAAGATGCAAAGCTAATCAGGTATAATTCATCACGAAATAACTGGGTTGGAAATTACCATTCCCACCCATTTGCGAGGTACAGGGGCGTGCATTTTGGCTAGGAGAATGGTCAGTTATATTTTAGCCAATGATATTAAGCATGATTATACAGTTGTCTAATAAATCAGTAAGAATTTGTTATGCTAAATCATTATACATATACATAATTAATCAAGATTCAGAAAAATACAATAATCCCAATTTGGTCCAAACTTTGTTTCAATAACAGCCTTTCATCATTCAATATTTTTCAAAGGTAAGTTTACTGTTTTTGTATTTGTTCTTTAATAAGAATGGTCTAGTGTAGTGGGAAAGTAACTTGTTCTAATTTTTCATCCCCTGTCCTCCCTGTGAAAGATCAGGGAAGCTTGAAAGCATTTTCAGGCATCTGTGTGGGAATTGTGAAATTCTTGGATGCAGCCTTGCTGGGAAGTTTAAAGTCTTTTCATTAACTCATTATTTGCTATTTTGTAATAGGGGGACTTTAGGGGAATTTCTATATTATTATATATAAAGGTAGTCTTTATATATAAAGGGTTCTAATAGTCTATAGTGTTCTTCTGTATTTCCCTAGGACTGGCTAGAGATATTGGTTATAATAATTCCACTAAGGAGTGTTAATAAGAGAGGAGTCATGTGGGGGAATCTTGAGTGAGGGCTAACCATCCTCTCTATAATTCTGCTCTATGACTCTAGGACTCAGTCTGAGATTTTGTCATTTAGGAGGAGGTTTGACAGCCCTCCGTAGCTTATCTAGAGAATAGTCATGCTAGTAGTTCCCATTTGAAGATAACATGTCAAATATTTGTTTCATTTTGCATAGCTATGAAAAGTGGAGGAAGAAGTGACTTTGTGAAAATCATTTGATGATTATTTTATAGTGAGAAGTTGTTTACAAATCAGCATTTTGATAATTTTCCTGATTACACATATAGTAACATGCTTTGTCATCTTAAATTCCTTAATTCTCGTTTACCTTGTTCAATATGATTCTTATGGGCACGTACCTGGTCAACTGCATATTTCTGACAGCCATTAATATTCCATACTGGATCGTGTACATTGAGTAAGTTGACAAATACGTTTTAATTAGCACTGGCACTTTTCCATATGCCATCAAAAAGGATCACTGATTTCTATATCTCCTTGGTATAGTTCCCTTTATCTTGGGCACATAGCTGTACTCATTATCTCTTGAGCCATTATAGCATTGGGGCAATTCCAGAGGAAAAAACCAAAACTCATCAACTGTCAAGAAATATTAGAATATTCCACAGATTATTGGAAAAGGGAATTCCTAAAGAGCTGCTCTTTGATGCTTGTTCTTAAATTAGTAGTTACATCTTAAGTGTTTAACTACCTTAGTAGATTTCATCCTAGAAATTGGTCATTTTTTAATGATATTATGAACCTTTACCAACATTTTTTTAAGTTGTGATTTGAAAATCCTAGTGATAGCATGCAAACAATTTCTGCCCCTACAAACCCTGACCCTGGATCCATGAGCATTTCCTTGGGATGCCAAATAAATTTATTGTAACTTTTGTTCTGAAACAATAAGATGACTAGTGCCTTTGGTTTTCCTAAGAGACTTATTTGGTATATAGATTTATGTAATTTTTCAAAGATTTATTTAGTTACTATTGATGTGTTGTTATTCTTCCAACTAATGCATCATGGGCTCTTGACTCTAGGCTCCCTTTCATTGGACTATACACTTTTGAAATCCTTATAAAAATCCTTGCAAGAGGTTTCTGTATGAGGCCATTCACATTCCTTCGTGATCCCTGGAACTGGCTGGATGTTCATATTCTTGTCTATGCGTAAGTATTTTGATGTATTTTTCTTAAAATTGAAAACTGGTATTTTTGCAAAAAAAATTTTGTTAAAAAATTGAAAGTGATAGGATAATTCATGAGTAACTATTCATTAGTATTTAGATCTGGAATTTTACATACATGTAGCTTTTTCTTAAACTCCAAGGTATACTATGTTTTTGTTATTTCCTTCCATCCTCAGAGTTTGGGTATAAAAGAAAAAGGAACATAAATTACTTTGTGCATTGTCCAAGCTGATATAAGAAAATGAACAGAAATTCATTCAGGAATTAGAAGAGAGTCCTTGATTCTCAGAGCTTTACTAGCTTACATTGCTTATGTACTTATCTTAAAAATCAAGCCTAAATCATCTATCAAAAACAGTCTCTAAACTAGTACCCTCAAGTATTTGATGATATCTCAATGGAAAAAAGAGAATTAGAGTAAATAAACTTGTTCTGGTTGATACCAGATGAAAGGACAAGAAGTATGAGTTGACAATAATAGTCATCTGAAAGTAATAGATACCACTTTACAGTGGTCTCCCATCAAAGTGTATATGACCACTAATCAGATATATGGAAGGGATTCTTGTTTCACTGAACCAATTGGTCTAAATTCCTTCTCTTAAAATTAATTTTTTGAGGGACATCTGAGTAGCTCAGTAGAGTGAGAGTTAGGTGTAGAGATTGGAGGTCCTGGGTTCAAAAATGACTTCAAATAGTTCTTAGCAGTATGACTCTGGGCAAGTCACTTAATCCCTACTCCTTAGTCCTTAAAACTCTTCTGTCTTGGAACCAAAACACAGTATTGACTCTAAAATGCAAAATAAAGTTTTTTTTCATTAAATGTTCCTTAAATAATCAATTTCTACTATATAAAAGATACTACTTGAATAAAATTTTCCTAATTTCGCAAAAAGCATTAAAAACTGATAAACAATATCATTAGGTTCTTTTGAATTCTGTTTAATTTTTTTTAATTTCTAATTTAACTCTATAGGTGTCTGACCTTACTTATAGACATAGAAGGTGTTCCAGCTATTGGAATTTTCTCAGTTGTGAGAATCCTGAAAGCCGTTTCTTTAACCAGAGGTAAGATATGATTAGCATAATCTTTAGGATCATTCCCCTTCCATCCCTATGTGTATTTTTGAAGAGTGAAAGGAACTTGCTGTGGTTATATTTGAGCTTCCTGATTATAGTTGCCTAGCAGGTTATGTGGGCAGAAACAGTGTTTTAAAATTAAGAAATTTTAGGATCATTTAGCTCCTAGCATCACAGATTTTGAGCTAGAAGGGAACTGCACTGTCATCTAATAAAACTTTCCCTATATGATCCATGAGAATCTGAGTCATAGAAAAGTAAAGTGAATGTCCAAGGTCACACAGGCAATAAATGGCAGAACTAGAATTCAAACCCAGAACCCCTTACTCCAAATCCTAGGAACTTTCTTCTGTACAACACTTAGAAAGCCACTTCAGTCTGAGAATCAGGTTAAATAACAAGAGCATACCAGAGCATGTCAGAGTAGAAAAAAGAAATGGATTTGGTATCAATGGTCTTTGGCTCAAATTTTAGCTATTTACTTAATTGTAGGAAAGAAACTTAATCTCTCTAATCTTCAATTTCTTTGCTTATAAAATGAAGACATTGGGGGCGGGCTTGGGAGGAGTCAACTAAATCACCTCTAAAATATTTTCCCACTCTGTAACTCTTAAGCTTCTGGAACTACTTGATAGATTTTATATTAGGAATAGGTATGAGAATAGATAGGAAAGAAATAATTTTCAACATAAACCTTGTTGTGTGATATTAACACTGCCAAAATTAAGAATCCAAAGATAATCTATTTTAAATGACATGATTATTCAAAACTAGACTTTAGAGTTTAATTCAAAATTATGATTGTCATAGTCAACATATGACCCAAAGAGGTGAAATATGAAACTTCCCCCTATTTATAAAACTAATTTAAAATTTTTTATTTTGGTATATTCATGATAGGCAATTTCAATTCAATTAAAATGTTAAAGTCTTTAATTCAATAACAGTATGAGTAATAACTCTTTTTTTAATTTTAAACATTTATTAATATTCATTTTTAACATGGTTACATGATTCATGCTTCTACTTTCTCCTTCACCCCCCGCATTTCCCCCCACCTATGGCCAACACACATTTCCACTGGTTTTATCATGTGTCCTTGATCAAGACCTATTTCCAAATTGTTGGTAGTTGCATTGGTGTGGTAGTTTCGAGTCCACATCCTCAATCATGTCCACCCCGACCCATGGGTTCAAGCAGCTGTTTTTCTTATATGTTTCCTCTCCTGCAGTCCTTCCTCTGGATGTGGGTAGCGTTCTTTACCATAAATCCCTCAGAGCTGTCCTGTGTCATTGCATTGCTGCTGGTACAGAAGTCCATTACATTCAATTTTACCACAGTATATCAGTCTCTGTGTATAATGTTCTTCTGGCTCTGCTCCTTTCCCTCTGCATCAATTCCTGGAGGTCTTTCCAGTTCACCTGGAACTTCTCCAGTTTGTTATTCCTTTGAGCACAATAGTATTCCATCACCAGCATATACCACAATTTGTTCAGCCATTCCCCAATTGAAGGGCATACCCTCCTTTTCCAGTTTTTTGCCACTACAAAAAGCGCAGCTATAAATATTTTCATACAAGTCTGTTTATCTATGATCTCTTTGGGATACAAACCCAACAATGGTATAGCTGGATCAAAGGGCAGGCAGTCTTTTATAGCCCTTTGAGCATAGTTCCAAATTGCCAGCCAGAATGGTTGGATCAGTTCACAACTCCACCAGCAATGCATTAATGTCCCAATTTTGCCATATCCCCTCCAACATTCATTACTCTCCCCTGCTATCATTTTAGCCAATCTGCTAGGTGTGAGGTGATACCTCAGAGTTGTTTTGATTTGCATTTCTCTAATTATTAGAGATTTGGAACACTTTCTCATGTGCTTATTGATACTTTTGATTTCTTTACCTGAAAATTGCCTATTCATGTCTCTTGCCCATTTATCAATTGGGGAATGGCTTGATTTTTTATACAATTGCTTTAACTCCTTGTATATTTGAGTAATTAGACCCCTGTCAGAGTTTTTCGTTATAAAGATTTTTTCCCAATTTGTTGTTTCCCTTCTGATTTTAACTACATTGTTTTTGTTTGTACAAAAACTTTTTAGCTTAATATAATCAAAACCATTTAATTTACATTTTGTAATTTTCTCTAACTCTTGCTTGGTTTTAAATTCTTTCCTTTCCCAAAGATCTGTCAAGTATACTATTCTGTGTTCACTTAATTTACTTATAGTTTCCCTCTTTATATTCAAGTCATTCACCCATTCTGAATTGATCTTGGTGTAGGGTGTGAGATGTTGATCTAAACCTAATCTCTCCCATATTGTTTTCCAAATTTCCAAGCAGTTTTTTTTCAAATAGTGGATTCATGTCCCAAAAGTTGGGCTCTTTGGGTTTATCATACACTGTCTTGCTGATGTCATTTACCCCAAGTCTATTCCACTGATCCTCCCTTCTGTCTCTTAGCCAGTACCATATTGTTTTGATGACTGCTGCTTTATAGTATAGTTTAATATCTGGTACTGCTAGGCCACCTTCCTTCACATTTTTTTTCATTATTTCCCTTGATATTCTTCATCTTTTGTTATTCCAAATGAAATTTATTATAGTTTTTTCTAATTCAGTAAAGGAGTTTTTTGGTAGTTTGATAGTTATGGCGCTAAATAGGTAAATTAATTTGCATAGAATGGTCATTTGTATTATGTTAGCTCAAGTCCTACCCATGATCAACCAATGGCTTTCCATTTGTTTAGATCCAGTTTTATTTGTTTGGAAAGTGTTTTATAGTTGTTTTCGTATAATTGCTGTGTTTGTTTTGGTAGATAGATTCCTAAGTATTTTATATCGTCTAGGGTAATTTTAAATGGTGTTTCTCTTTTTACCTCTTGCTGCTGTGATGTGTTGGAAATTTATAGAAATGCTGATGATTTATGTGCATTTATTTTGTATCCTGCAACTTTGCTAAAGTTGTTGATTATTTCTACAAGCTTCTTAGTTGATTCTCTAGAATTTTTTAAGTATACCATCATATCATCTGCAAAGAGTAATAGCTTAGCCTCCTCCTTGCCTATTTTGATGCCTTCGATTTCTTTTTCTTCTCTAATTGCTATTGCTAGTGTTTGTAGTACTATGTTGAATAATAGAGGTGATAATGGGCATCCTTGTTTCACACCTGATCTTTTTGAGAAGGCTTCTAATTTATCCCCATTGCATATAATGCTTGTTGATGGTTTTAGGTATATACTGTTTATTATTTTTAGGAAAGGTCCTTCTATTCCTATACTTTTCAGTGTTTTCAATAGGAATGGATGCTGTATTTTGTCAAAGGCTTTTTCAGCATCTATTGAGATAATCATGTGATTTTTTTTTGATAGACTATTGATATGGTCAATTATGTGGATGGTTTTCCTAATGTTGAACCATCCTTGCATTCCTGGTATAAATCCCACCTGATCATGGTGGATGATCTTCTTAATTACATGCTGGAGTCTCTTTGCTAGTATTCTATTTAAGATTTTTGCATCTATGTTCATTAGGGAGATTGGTCTGTAATTTTCTTTCTCTGTTTTTGATCTCCCTGTAAGTAATGACTCTTTTTAAAAAAATCTCCCAAGGATATTACAAAGCTCAAATGTGATGTGCATAAAGAATTAAACAAGCATCAACATACTTCATACATGTCTTATGGTTATTATTACCAACAAACCAATCTTATTTCAAAACATTTTCCATATTATTAGGATTTGCCTCTAAGTATTGCGTTGTTGTTCTACCAATGTCTCATTGAAGAAAGATGATCTGCTCAACAAGGATCAACCAGTGAAATAGGTAGTTGCCCTTTATATAGTGAAACAATAACAAGCAGATCATTCATTCTAGCAATCAAACAAGTGTTCAGGTGAATATTTGGCCATGTGTAATGGGATCCAATAATCATTAGAATAATATCCTATTTGTAAACACTGAGCACTCAACTTTCTTGGGCTTTTGATGAAAACTGGGTTACTTGTGAGATATAGTCAATGATTCCTGGATAATTAATATTATATTCAATCAGACATTTAATTTCATCATTGTGATGTCAGGTTTTTTCCTCCTTTTTTTAGGCACAAAGATTATCATAGGAACCTTTACTCAATCAGTGAGGATGTTTTGTCATGCAGTTATCCTAACTGTGTTTTGTCTGAGTGTTTTTGCTGTCATGGGGATGCAGCTCTTCATGGGCAGGCTGAAGCAAAAATGTGTGCAGTGGCCTCAGGAACAAAATAGTACTGAGGTACTATCAGGCAATGAAAGTAAGTATCACTCTTCTAAAAATATGCTGTCTTCCAGCAAATGTCCTAATGTGGGTCTCCAGTGAAGTTGCAATGATTTGAATGCATCTAATTGATTTGGGCATGAATCTAGATAATTTTAAGACTTTTTCTCTATCTTTTTTGCTATTGAACTGTAAAGAGTTTAGTTATGTCTCCAGGTATTCAAATTGGGGATAATTAAGAATGGAAATTCTTGATTGTATAATTCGTGCTTTAAAAAATCCATAGGGTCATAAGATAGTCAAGAGTGGATCAGTAAGCATATGTTAAGCACTTACTATTCATCAGGCACTGTGTTAATCTCTGAGAATACTAACTATATAAATATTACATAGATATGTATATATGTGTTGGTAGATAGATGAATAGATGATAGATAGATAGATAGATAGATAAATGTATAGAAAATGTTGGTAAATACAAACAGAAAAAAAGACAATCTCTCTTCAAGGGACTTACCTACTAATGGGAGATCATAGATGGAGAGATGGAATAGCCCTGAGATGTTACTTGGTCTAAATCCCTTTCTAGTATCACTATAGAGAGGCTAAAATGGAACCCTCAGAGAGGGGCCTTTTTTCAAAAGAATACAGGCAATTTGTGAAAATTTCTTTAAAAAAGCATTCCAGATAAGAGAAAATAAAAAATGCTGAGGTAATATGATGTGGAAGGAAGATCCTTTTACTTGAAGTCAAATTTGTTGTTTAGTCATTTTTGGTGATGTTCAACTCTGTGACCACATTTTGAAGTTTTCTTGGCAAAGATATTGGAATGGAATGCCATTTCCTTCTCTAGCTTATTTTACAGATGAGGAAACTGCCCCGGGTCACGCAGCTAGTAAGTGTCTGAGGCCAGATTTGAAATCAGGTCTTCCTGACTCCAGAGCTATCCACTGCACCTAGCTCCCTCCATGAAGTCAAGATGTGTGTCCAAGTCTCATTGTTACCATTTTTATAGTATTGCTATACCATTTAAACCCTTTTATGCTTAGCTTTGTGATCTGAAAAATGGAAATGAGAACAACTGCACTATCTATCTCAAAGAATTTTTTTAAAAAAGAACTTTGCAGATCACCCTAAGGCAAATATTAATGATATGGAAATAGGTCTTGATAAATGTGTGTGGTGAAAGTGAAGAGAAGAAGGTAGGAGGAGGGATGGATGGGAGAAAGGAGAGAGGAAGGTAGAGGAAAGGAAAGGAAGGTAGCGGTCCCAGCCTGGGCAGGGGAAATTGACCAGAGCCCTTAAATGAATGATCAGAGAGCAACTTTAGGGTTTGAATAGCTAGATTTTATTTTAATTAGAAAGGGAAAGGTCTAGGGAAAACTAGGAGGTAGGAAGAAAGGGGAAAAGGCACCAAGAGAGAGATCAGGGTCTCAGGGTAGAGAGTGGAGCTTCCAGCATAGAAAGAGCTTCCAAGGTCCAGAGAGAGCTAGCCTGTCTCCAGGGTCAGAGAGAGAAAAGGTGCCAAACTTTCCCTTTTATATTTTCCCTGACACCTCCCACAAAGTAAATGGGAGGTGTCAGGGGAAGTTGTAGCAGAGAGAGTCCTGGGAATTGTAATGTTCCAGGGTTTACAACCATTCCAAATGACACAAATGACACATGTAAAATCCAATGGAACTGCTCATTGGCTACAGGATGGGAGGAGGAGAGAGAAAGAACATGAATCATGTAACCATGAAAAAATATTCTAATTTAATTAAATAAAAATTTTCAAATAAAAAAAGAACTTTGCAAATCTTTAATAATTAAATAAATTAGTATTTCCTTTTTTCTCAATATTATAGAAGCCAACAAACTACCTAAATTAATACTTTTTATATTCTTAACCATTTAACCATTCTTAATCATTCAAATCTTTGCTTCTTATTAAAATTCTTTGAATAATACTTTGTTATAGTCAGAGGCATAATCAATCTTTTTTCATATACAAATAATCAACTACATATGTCAGCCCTTATGGCATTATATCATGTCAAAACTTTTTTAACTCAGCTATTTGTCTTTTTTTTTAACATTCTTCAGTCTACAGTTACCAACCATTGTATGCTTTGTCTTTTCCCCCATGGTTCCCTGGTCTCTCCTCTCTCTGTGCATTTTAATGCAACAGGTCAATTTGTTCACTTTCATATTAAAAACTGAAGAACATTTTTTTTCTAGTGAATGAAAAGAAAAATCTAAAACTAAAAATAAGTAAATTATTTCAAATAGCATCAAACTAGAACTTTTATGTTCTACTAATCTTTTATTGATTGGGAGGGCTAAAATCATTAGGAGGGAGTTTTATTTTTGCTCTCATCTTCATATGCAAGGGTGTCTGTAAACATCACAATTAAAATAAAAAATGTAAGAAGACATGTTATCAAACTGTCTATTGAACCCACTCAAACACTCCAGACCCATCTTGGCTAATTGGCTATAACCTCTATTTTTAAAAATTAAGCAAGAGAAAACATTTGTGTGTGTAAATGCCAACTGTCTAAATTCCAGAGAAAGAATATTGTCTTGAAACCAATGGCCAGAGGAAAATGATAGAATTCTAAGCTCTCTTACACAAGTGCCTCGTTACTTTTAATTTCAACATGTAAAGAGATCAGAAAGCTTTATTTTTTCCCCCTCAACAGAAAAATACTCAGTTGATTCCACAAACCTTTTTTCAAGAATGGATAGAATAAATTTAGAACAGTGGTTCCCAAACTTTTTTGGCCTACCACCCCCTTTCCAGAAAAAAATATTACTTAACGCCCCCTGGAAATTATGAAACTTTATTGAACTCAGAATAGAATGTAATACAAAAAGAATGTGGCCATCATCAGCTCCCCTAGATCGCTGCCCCACCCACCAGGGGGTGGTGGCGCCCACTTTTGGAATCACTGATTTAGAACAAATTTGTTTTCTATATTCTTTTCCTACTTTATTCTGATAAAGTATACTTTGCCCACTCCTACACCCCAATTGCAAATCATAATGTAAAGAGGAAAGAAAAAGGAGAAGGGAAAAGGGAGGGAATGAGGAGAAGTCAGAAACAAAGATAAAAAAGAAAAATACAGACAGAACTATATACACAAAAAAATACAGAGAGAGACAAACAGAAGCAGAGAGAGAGAATACAAGAACACAACTCAACACAAGAGAAAATTTTGAAGTAAAAAGTCTTAATTTTCACCCAGGGACTGGATAAAAAATTTTAAAGGTAAGAAGTTTAGAATCCACAAGTGTTCAATTACTCATCTTTCTGTTCATCTTCTTTTTCCCTCTCATCATCTTATTCCTCTTTTCATCGGTCACCTCCAATACTTCTTCTTTTTCTTTATCATGATCATGATCTCCTTCTCTTCATTTCCTATATGAAAAACCAAGTCACATTGAGTATCAGCGACGAAAGAGTAAGGGGTTTAAGCAGATTTTTGATGATCTCTCTCTCTAGCTCATCTGGCCCTGCCTCAGAATTATTTGCAAAGAAAGTAGAAAAGCATTCTGGTTCGTCATGTTGACTCCTCCATCTGGTTTCATTCTTATGTTACACAAAATCACATTTCTATGTAGTTTGTCACATTGTCACAGTTCTGCCCTTTTGGACTAATCCAAGCAAGTATGAGAGTTTTCACTTAGTCTGAGATGTTTTCCTCATTAAGATAACTCAATAAGTTATCAGTTATATATATATATATATATATATATATATATATATATATATATTAAGGTGAATATTTCTGAAGGCAAGAGACATCTGACTATGTCACCTATCCTACTCAATAAACTCTGATGACTCCCTGTCATGTCCAAGAACAAATATAAAATCCTCCATGTATCATTCAAAGCCCTTTATTACCTGCCACCCCACCTGTCTAATCATCTTCCTTCTACCCTCCCCTGCATTCTTTGATCAAATCACACTGTCCTCTTTGTTGTTTCTAAAACCCAACTCAGAGCATTTATACTGGCTGTCCTTCTCACTTCTCATCTCTATCTCCCAGTTTCCCTTAAGTTCCAACTGAAATCTCACCTTGTACAGGAAATCTTTACCTATATCTCTTTATGCTAGTGTCTTTTCTCAATTGATTATCTCCCATTTATCCCATATAAAGCTTATTTGCACATAATTGTTTGCATGTTGTCTCTCCTTTAGATTATGAGAGAACAGGGACGATCTTTTGTCATTTTTATACCCTCAGCACTTATCACAGTACTTGGTATGTAGTAGACACTTTATAAATATCTATTGTCTGATGGACATAAAGGATAGTGAAGTAGTCTCTCTGAAATATTACAAAAAACCTCGATTTTGAGGCTTGAACTTCAGTTCTCTAAATTTATTGATATTATCTTTGTCACTTTGAACAATTCCATAAGTTCTGTAGGTCTCATTTTATTTTCATCTGCGAAATGTTGGATTGAACTAGATTATCTCATATTTCTCCCACTTCTGAATCTATAATCTTATAGAATGTAAGAAAGTCAGGCCAGGGCAAATGTCATCCATTGATGAAGTTTGTTTAGTGATCACTCTCAATACATGGTATAGCTATAAAAGGCTTCTAAGATCCTGAATAATGGTGCAAGTTTAATAAGTTTTCTTCTTCACATTTTCAGCATTAGGTAGATATCATTTAGAAGAACAAATGAATGCTCTCCTGTGTGGCAATAGTTCATATTCCGGGTAAGTAGTATTGGGTAGTATCATTTTGTGTGTTTCTCACCAGGCTCCATCATATGATAGGATATCAACCTATGAACAAATATTCACTGAGAGTCTATTCTATGCAAGGCATCGTTCAGTGCTATTAGAGACACAAAGATTTAGGATAATATCATCATGGCCAAAGTTTATACAATCCTTGAGGTTAGTTTATATCATACTTCAAATACTTTTTGCAAAAAAAATCCTAAAAATATTCTTTAAACAAGATTATTTTTTGTGAACTTTTCTTGCAAAGGCAATGACAATCAGCTATCTGAAAAGTGAGAGCTGCTCTAAGAAGTGATAGGCTCTCTTTCATTAGGAGCTTCAAGTAAAGGCTAGACCCTTTAGTTTGGTTGTAGAGGTAGTAGATTCTTGTTTGGGTACAGAATAGACTTCTATTAAGTTTTTGATATTATCTGTAAAAGACAGAAGTCACAAACTTTCAGCCTTAGATTCTTTAGCTATAACACAGGAATGAGAAGATTTTCACTCTTTGAACCATTACATTTCATTCTGATGACACATGGAAAGAGTAGCAAAGCTGGAATTAGAATGCCAAACCCATAGCTTTCTCCACCGTACTACTTAACTAACATAAAAATATTGTTTTACTCTATTTATAAAAGAACTGTACATCTACAGACCACCAAATCCCAAATTCATTTTACTGCAAATCCTGAATCATTTGGGTTGCTTTTGCTAGAGACCTACCAATTCAGTCCCTATGTAACTTAAAGTAGAGCACTCTGTTCCATATTTGGATGAGGGTGAGTTGATTTAGAACTTATTTCTTTAGTATTCATTACTAGTACCCTGAACAGGCTAGAAAATCACCTAAAGTAAATCAAGTCTTTTCTTTTCTTTTTTTTATGTGTAGTCGTTGTCCAGAAGGATACCGATGTATAAAAACTGGTGGAAATCCTGATTATGGCTTCACAAATTTTGACAGTTTTGGTTGGGCTTTCCTCTCCCTATTCAGATTAATGACTTTGGATTTTTGGGAAAACCTTTACCAAGAGGTAAGAACCAAGTTATATACTGTGTCTTTATTATTATTAACACAGAACCTTATATAATTTCATCTGGTGTGTTATGATGTAGGATTAATAGTCTATTTGGCGACATTTTTTTAAACTCTCTCCTTCTGCCTTAGAATCAATACTAAATATCAGTTCCAAGGCAGAAGAATGGAAAGGGAGAGGCAGTTGGGATTAAGTAACTTGCCTAGGGTCACAAAGAGAAAATATCTGGGACCAGATTTAAATACAGGACTAGGTGTTTCTAGTCCTGACTCTCTATCCACTGGGCAACCTAACTGGTAACATTTTAAAATGGGATTTATGCTATATTTTCAAAACCAATAAAATTATACATTTAAGATACTAATAACTGGATCACAAATCCCTTATTGATATTTTTCTAGGTCTACCCAATTATAAGACTCTCTCTTCTCATTCAAAAATATTATTCTAATATTAGTTAAAAACAGGTCACTATGAAATAATTTGGAAAACAAAAGGTTTTTTATTAAGAAGTTCTTAAATACAGAGCAGCTGGGTGGCTCAGTAGTTTGAGAGCCTGGCCTAGAGATGGGAAATCCTGGGTTCAAATCAGACCTCAGACTCTTCTTAGCCATATTACTCTGAGAAAGTCACTTAGCCCCCATTGTTTGGTCCTTATTATTTTTCTATGTTGGCCCCAGTATGCAGTATTCATTCTAAGGTAGAAGATAAAGGTTCTTTTTTAAAATAAGCTATTAAATACAACTTATTATTTTGAATAATGAGTTTTAGCAAATTTCTTTCGAATGGAAAACGTAAATTTATGTTGTGAAACTAGTAAACACAAATTTGGTTACTGGTTTTAAGACTTGGGATGAGTATACCCACAGAATTAATGGGATCTCCAAATTTATTTTGAGAGCATAACTTATTTTATAGTGAATAATTCCAACTCACATTTACTTTGAATTTTACAATTGAAAATGTATTTTCCTCATAACTCTGTGAGTTAGAACATAACCACATTGCTATATCCATTTTACAAATTAAGAAACTAAAGCTAAAAAGGATTCAGTGACCTGCTCACAGTCACTTGCTTAGTTAAGTGTGGCAGAGTTTGCCTTTTTTTTACCTCTATACCACCCCACTTCAACACTTCTTTACTTTGACACTCTATTTAGGTAACAGTATACAGAGGGATGACTTGGTGAGAGTTTGCTTATAAGCATTAGCTTGGTATTGTTCCCCCAGGGTTTCCCAGGAAAAGATTCTTAGTCTTACATTTCAGTCAACTCTTTCCATTCTGCTAGTGGGATAACATGCTTGTCCACATTGGCCTGCGTTTGACCATATTCAGCCTGGGATAAATCAAAGAGAATTATGGTGACCATGTAAGAAATAGGCAAGTAGAACTAGCTCTTGTTGTGGGAACCAGAGCCCAAAGTAAGACTGGAAATTATGATAAAATTCTCCCAGCATGGTGAGACTAAAGAGAGTCAGTTCCCCCTCCCTGGCAATTTTGCCCCTATTTTTTTTTTGAGTGATCACTTGCAAAGTTCACATTGGTAAATCCTCAACATGCAACAGCTTCCTTTGATCTTTTGCCTTATGTACAATGAGGTTAGCTAGTGGAATATTAAGATTATAGTCAAATGGACAAAGTGGTTTCTTTATAGTTTTTCTATTTAGAAGCTTATTTGCAAGTAAATTATCTGTGAATGAGTTTAATTAAAAGTTGAGCATAAAAAAGTTTCCCTAAGGGTATATGGGAAATGGGGATGTCAGAACAGAGGAGTAACCAAAGCTGTTTAATTTGAGTTTCCTCTGCCCAGACACTAGCATTAAATACCCCCTAATGGAGCAATTAGGCTGGTGCACTGAGGGTAATGTCACCAGAAGGTCAAAATATATATTGCAATACCTGGTTTACAATTTTCCTATATATTATGGCATCTCAATAGCCTGAAAAAAGACCAAAAGATACCCAAAACAGTTCAACCTTGTATCTTTAGAAAAATACAAAATACATTAAAAAGTAAAAGGAGAGTGAAATCATTCTAATAGAAATTTCAGATTTCTGACATCATATCCTACTCTTGTATTAATAATCCTTTTCTGTGTCTAAAACAAATGAAAGGTCCCTAATCTGGACAATGATAGGTCGTCCTAGTATATTTCTTTATATAATTTTAATTTATCAAATTTGCTAATTTCAGAAAAGGCTTGGCAACAGAGGATTAGAAAGAGAAAGACATGATCCAAAAATTATTTTAAATTCAAAGTGGTTTTATATTGTCCTAAATATAATTAATTATACAAATATTTTGTACATTTAACTATATTTAGACAATTAAGATATTATGAATGAGGGGGCAGCTGGGTAGCTCAGTGGAGTGAGAGTCAGGCCTAGAGACAGGAGGTCCTAGGTTCAAACCCGGCCTCAGCCACTTCCCAGCTGTGTGACCCTGGGCAAGTCACTTGACCCCCATTGCCCACCCTTACCTTCCATCTATAAGACAATACACCGAAGTACAAGGGTTTAAAAAAAAAAGATATTATGAATGAAAAGGAATTAATTCTTATCATGAAATTTATAAAGTATCCTTTTTTCCTTCTCTAAATACAGCTTGTCAAAGTTTAGCTTACATAATTGAGTTTTTCATTCCTGAGGTTTAAGAACAAGTGTTCTAATTGTGTTTATAATGGGATTTTTAATATATATTTGTGGGAGGAGATCAATGAGTTTTTTTAGTAGTAGGAAATGCATTTAATAAAAATTTCTAGGAAAGGGCAACAAAAACTAAAAAATTATTTTATATTACAAATAGTAATGAAGCTTAAATAGTTCTCCTTTTCCCACTTTCTTCAAAGTATTTATAGCTTTGCTTTATCCCTTCCCCCATTTTTTCTACCCTGTTATCATATTTCCAAAATAAAATACTTAGGAAAAGATATAAATCGCATCATATGAAAACTGTCAGTTTAACTTAAATTCCTAAAAGCATATTCCATGTGATGTAGCTATTTTTTCTAAATAAAAAAGTATCAGCACTTACTATCTCCACAGGAAATTATCAAACCTCGAGTGGGAAGAAGATAATTTTTAAAATGTAATTTCTATGTTTTAATATTGCCTTTCCTCTAATTTGGTAAACCAAGAGGTTTAGATCCATACCTGGAAATTTGTTTTAGTTGTCTCCAAATATTGTGTATATGAGTGTGTATGAGTGTATTGTGTGTATGAATGTGTGTGTGTGACTGTGGGGAGGGGGAGGTGGCTATGTGTGCACCTCTGCACGTGGGTTAGTACTGATAGCTTTAGCTTAAGAGCATAGGATCATAGATTTAGAGGCAAAAAAAGTCCTTAGATGCTATGTAGTACAATCCACTTATTTTCTTTCTCTTTTAAACAATTTTTTTATTCCAAATTTTCCAAAACCAAATAAAAGAGGCATTTCCATAAAAAAGGAAAATAAGCTTATACAAAATTGAAATCATAAATCTCTTACACGTTTTACTTAATTTTCTTCATATCTACATGAAAATCCCATTCACAAGTTACCCAGCTCTTCCTACATCACAGAAGGAGACCACTGTGTAAATAAATAAGTAAATTAAGTCTTTTATGTTTTCACCTTCCAGCTCACCATCTAGAGGTAATATTCCCAGTTTATTCTTCCAGTATTAATTCTGTGAAGATGTGTGATGTTCTCTTGGTTATACTCATTTCACTGTTCCTGATCTCATCTAATTCTTTCTAAGACTTTTTAAAACTTGGCTGCTCATCACTTGTCAGGACATAGTAGTATTCCAACACAATAATTTACCACAATTGTTTAGCCATTCCCCAATTGATGAACATTCCCTCTATTTCCAATTCTTTGCCAAAATATAGAGAGTTGCTGTAAATATTTTGGAACATATGGGTTATTTTCCTTTTCCCTGATCTTCTTGGGAAACAGACCAAGCAATGGTATACATAGTTTGTTTTTTTGTTTGTTTGTTTTAACCCTTAACTTCTGTGTTTTGGCTCCTGGGTGGAAGAGTGGTAAGGGTGGGCAATGGGGGTCAAGTGACTTGCCCAGGGTCACACAGCTGGGAAGTGTCTGAGGCTGGATTTGAACCTAGGACCTCCCATTTCTAGGCCTGACTCTCAATCCACTGGGCTACCCAGCTGCCCCAGTATACATAGTTTTACCACTCTCTGGGTATAGTTCCAAATTTGTCTCAGAAATGGGTGGATCAGTTCACGGTTCCACCAACAATTTATTAGTGTTACTATTTTCCCATATCCCCTACAGTATTCATCATTTTGCCTTATTGTCATTTTGCCAATCTGATGTGTGTGAGATGATACATCATAATTGTTTTGATTTTCATTTCCCTATCAATAGTGATTTAGAAATTTTTTGTCATAAACCTATATCAGTGGTTCCCAAACTTTTTTGGCCTACTTCCCTCTTTCCAGAAAAAATATTACTTAGCACCCCTGGAAATTATTTTTTTTAATTTTAATAGCAATTAATAGGAAAGATAAATGCACTTGTGGCCATCACCGTCCCCCTGGATCACTGCAGCACCCAAGAGGGGGAGGTGGCACTCACTTTGGGAATCACTGACATATATTCTCAGTTTCCAAAAGGGAAGGGAAGGCTTAGAAGAGTGGGATGACCTGCACAAGAGGACACAGGTAATGATTTGAACCAGGGTGCTCTACCACTCCACCACATATGCTACACTACTATAAATGAATTTTCTATAATATATACTAATTTTCAAAGTATATATAACATGAGATTATAATAAATGCTATTTTCTCCAGTGAATGGCTGTCTGGAAAATTAAAATCATGAAACAACAATAGTATCTATGGTTTGTCTCTATATAGTACTTTATATTTGCAAAGTACTTTAAAAATATTACTTCATTTGATCCTCATTCACAGCAACCTTGAGAAACAGATATTATTATTATTATTATCTCCTTTTTTTAACTTATGAGATAACTGAAGCACAGGGAGGTTAAATGACTTGCCTGAGATCATACCACTAGGAAGTATTTGAGGCCACATTTGAACTCAGACTTTCCTGACTCCAGGGCCAGGGTTCTATCCATTGTGCCACATAGCTGCATCATTATAAATAACTTTCTTAACAATATTTTTGTCTTAAAACAAAAAATAGAAATAAATTACCTTTGTTTCTTTCTATTTCCCTGTTTAGACCCTGAGAACTTCTGGGAAGGCCTCTGTGATATTTTTTGTGGTTGTAATTTTCTTTTGCTCCTTTTATCTGGTATCCTTGAAACTGGCTGTAGTTGCCATTGGTTATGAAAAACAGAATCGGGCAACCATTAAAGCAGCAAAGCGAAGACAGGTGAAATATCAAGCCATGTTATGTCGACACAAAAAAGATCAAGAAGAAATTGAGGTATTATTATTGTGACTTTATAAGACTTCATAGAAAGGACTATACTGGAACCCCAGAAACCTGAGTGGTTGCCTATCACTCTGCCTCCAAATTAATGTTTTCATCACTTCATTTTTTTTAAGCTATTATCTTTGGTCTTTGAATAAATCTTTGTATTGGTTCCAAGGCAGAAGAGAGGTAAGGGCTAGGCTTTCACCTTTGGCCTTTACTTGGTGACTGCTATTTAAGGTTGATTTTTAAATTTTCTGTAATTGCTGTAATAGAAACCATTGTTCTGAAATTTCTATAATGAGACAATTATATTCTCAGTTTACACTATATTTTGTAGGACTTAATGGTGAAGTTTTTTTGACAATTCATAATTCATTTCCAATCTGCTTATACCTACATATCAGTTGAAGCTTCATTTATTTCTTGTTTTTGTGTGAAAAGGAATTAAGGAAAGACACTTCTCTGCCTTACAATTTTGACTTAAGATCAAAGCAATAATGTTGTTATAAGTAATAAAATCATTGCATGCTAAAATGCAATAGAATTCTAAAACATTAAAAGTGTTGGGGATAAGGGCAATATCTGCTTTACAGTCTTTCCCAGTTGTAGCAAAGGAGAAGCACCAAAACTTAGTTTGTATATATGGCCAGTATTAGAGCTAGAAATTGTCTCTTTTGAATTTATTTACAACATGCTGTCTTCGTGAAATTTTTAAGGAAATTTCTTGGTGTTATTACTAAAGGTGCATTTAAATTATGGCCTAACAGGCAATGACAGCTGTTGGAGCAGATGAAAAGAAAAAGAATGGTAAAGATCAAGGTTCTGCTGATGCATCCAGTGGGATCTCACACCATGCCAATGAGAGGATGGAACAAAGAAGAAAAGAGAACCAGGAGAAGCCCACAGAGAGAGAGGAAAAGGAAATTGATACAAAATTGCATCAATTTGAATCAGAAGACTTCATCAGAAAAAAAGTTTTCCATCATGGTATAAATACAAAGAGGCAAATGCATAAAACAGCACCATTTACAGAACAGGTAATACTTTTTTTATATGATCATTGTTGAGATAAGCAAATTTCTAAGAATTATTAATCACATGCTCTTTTTTGTTGTTGTTAATGGGAGGGGAAGTTAGGAATGTCTGTGGTTGTGTGAATACTTTGGGGAGAAAAGAAAATTTGTCTTTTTCTATTTGAGTCTGATAATTTTGCACTGAATTTGTGGTTTTAAGAAGTCTGGATTCTCACTGCCATAAACTTTCAAAATAAAAATTTTCTAAGAAAAAATTACTTTGAAAATAAACATAAAAATGAATAATGAAAGTTAAAATTATTCAGAAAAATGTTATAAAGTATATGAACTTGTGAAATATGATGAAGTAACTAGAAAATATGTTGGATGTATTAGTGATTATTTTATGAATTGATATTTTGTAATTGTAGTTCCATTTGATTAAAATAGGAGAATATAAATCAACTTGAATGTTTTAGACAATGATAATAATGTCATTTTCATAATTGTTCTCCCTGATTTCAGCTTCTCTTCCCAGCAATTCCACTTTCATATTATTGCCAAACCAATCTTCTGCATAATTTAATAACAGTAACCACTTAGCATTTTCATAGTGCTTTAGTTTTGCAAGAAGCTTTGCAAATATAATCTTATTTCATCCTTAAAAAAAACCTGGGAGAGAGGTGCTATTATTATTCTTATTTTAGATTTGAATAAACTGGGGTAAACACCAGCTATACTTGTTTATTTTTTTTTTCTTATTCAGACCTAGATCTTCTGGGCTTTAGGTCAAGCATTCATTTTGTCCTTTATAACATCCATGGTCACAGTGCTTTTTAAGTGTCTGAGATCACATCAGTTCTTCCTGACTCCAGGTCCAATGTACACTCTAGCTTCCTACTACCATAAAGAAGATTGGATTTTGGATTCAAGGGACATGGATTTATGCCCTTAATCTGCCATTTACTACTGTATATATACAATACTCTCATTCAAGTCACTTTACTTTTCTGTGGGTTCAATTTCCTCATTTTATAAGAATAGAGCAAGTTGGACTACAGGACCTCCAAGGATCTTTCCACCTCTTAATCTAGAATCCAATTATCCTAAGGCAAAAATTACTTTCTCACTCTTCTCTTCTGGTTAAAAAAGAGGTGATAGGGAGGCTGTCAACTAGGAAGAACACAGAACCACTAAAGTAGTCAGCAAAACCAAGTCTTTAATCAAGAAAGAGAGAGAGACCCTTAGTAATCAGCCACCACACAGGGCCAAGCACTATTAAATACCACACAGAGTCAAACCCTGGGAGCTCTGGGGACAGTGTCCCTGAGAGAATCACTGCGCTAGATGAGTCTCCAAAGAACAATAGAACTTTGGGACTTATATACCTTTTTGTGGAATTAAGTACAGCAACATATACTGGCAGTTAAAAGCAGGCTTGGGAAAGAAGCTGTAGCTAGAGACTGGGTTATCAGGGAGTGACCTAACTTACAATGGGTACAAAAAGGATGGTTCCTGCCACGTATTGGTCTTCTAAGGAAAGGATCTCTGATACAATGGGGGAAACTTCTAAGAGAAAAGGGGTGATATAATGCAATATGATGTTCCCTTAATTCTTAAGAACATGACTTCCTTAGAAAAGTTATCTTACCTGAATGCCTCCTAGAATATATTGGGTTTTAGGACTTCCTTAAAAAGAGATTGCTTTTGGGGGCAGCTGGGTGGCTCAGTGGATTGAGAGCCAGGTCCAGAGATGGGAAGTCCTGGGTTCAAATCTGGCCTCTGACACTTCCCAACTGTGTGACCCTGGGTAACTCACTTAACCCCCATTGCCTAGTTCTTACTACTCTTCTGCCTTAGAACTAATACCCAGTATTGATTCTAAGACGGAAGGCAAAGGTTTTAAAAATTTTTTAATTTTTAAAAATTTTAAAAGGAGACTATTTTTTACAAGAGATTTCTTTCATCTGGGTTCTATCTCAAAAAAAGAAAACCTTAGACTAATAACAAATTGAATTCTGTGAGCACATAGAAGAGTTAATCTATTTGAGATAAACCACTGAAACATTTTATAATTGGAAAGATTCTTTCCTTCATTATCTGAAGACATATTGGAGACTACATAGTAGGTGAGCATCAAATAATATACCAAAAACTTTGGCTTATCACTACACTGTATTCTCTTTATTAGTTTTTTTTGCTAGTCCTTTTTTAAGTTTAGACATCATTTTTTAAAAAATAATCCCCAAATGGTATAAATAATCTCTAATTTTTATACATAAAGCTGGAAATAATATTCTACATGGATTAGAAGTAGATATATCACATATGAAGTACTGACTATGTGATAATAATTGTACTGGGTAATACAGAGAATTGGGAGCTGACCTGAATGCAGTGTGCCTAAAATGCCCTCCCTCCTCATCTCTTCCTTTTGGAATCCCTAGTCTAAATCAAAGCTCGCATCAGGTGATACCTCAGACAGTCCTATCCCAATACTCCTCTCCCAAAGTTAGTACTTCCCTCTTAATTTACATTGCACATAATATGTTTATGTCTTTCTATATTATTATACACATATGTGTGTATACATTTATACATATATTTATATATTGGTTATTACATATATTTCATCTGTGTATACATGCCTTCTAAAATGTAAGCACTGAGCACAATGATGCACAATTTTTTAAAAAGATTATAATTAAATTGATAGAGAAATTTCTTTTGCCAATTATATCTGTGTCTATATATCACCTGCTAAACAATTTATCATCTTGTAAAGTTACCTGGGGACACTGAAAGGTTTGCCAAGAGTCATCCAGCTAGAACACAGTTCTATTCACATCTGTTTCCTCATTTGGGAAAGGAAATGGCAAACCATTCCAGTATCTTTGCCAAGAAAATCCCAAATGGGGTCACAAAAAGTCAGATACAACTGAACAATACATGAACAACGAAAACTGGAATATAATCTACTTGAGGATAAATTTTTTGTTTTTGACTATGCCTTCCAAGCACCTATCATATTTAGTATATGCAGATGGAATTAGATTAAATCACTTGCCAGATAAAATTTCAGTTCTACTTAATGCAATGATTCTGAAAAGGCCCTAGTCCCACACTTCATTTTTGCTGTGACAAAAAAAATCTAAACTTCATGAAAATTTTAAATTTGGCAGGAAGATATGACTATCTTTGTAGATATAGATGCAGAAGGTTCATAAACCCAGTAAAACAAAGTAAAACAACCCCTTTATTAAAATCAGAAATAATTATGGCCGACTAAGATTTTTTTAACCCCAAAGCTCACTTTTTCTATCCTGAAGTACAGAACTGACCAATTAGGAATGGCCTATTTGTAGAGAAAATATTTAGGTTTGTCTATTCTGACCTACCTTGTGATGCTTCTGATTTGAACCTGTGCCTCTGCCTTGTTGATTGAGCCCAATTGTACTGTTTTTGATTTTTGCCACAACTGCCATCCTGTTGTCTGAGTATCTTCACTCCACTCAAAGTTTAAAAAATGCAATAAAATGCCATTTGTATTGAAAACTAAAAGAAACCAAGAAAGTTGTCCTGGCATGGGACACAGCCAATGCAAAGGCACAGAGAATGGACTACCTGTAATTTGTGGGGACAAAATCACTTTGAAAGCTGTGTGGAAGATAGAATGCAGTGAGGAGAGACTTTGAAAAAGGAAGACCAATTAGAAGGTTACTACTATAGCCCAGGTGAGAGTTGATGGGTACCTGAACCAAAGTGTTAGTCTCATGAGTGAAAAGGAGATGAAGAAAAGAGGTATTCTAGAATTAAGAAGCACTTGACATATTGAGTAAATCAGAGAAAGAGGAGAGAAGAACATTTGTGGAAAAAAAATGAGTCCTTTTTAGAAATGTTGCTTTTGAAGTGACTACAGGATCTTCGGTTCAAATAACCAATAGGCAGTTGGAGGAACTAAAGTTCAAGAAAGATACTAGTACTAGATCTGCAAACTATTTCCTTAGAAATGGTCATTGAACCAATGGCAGCTAACGATAGCACTAAAAAAGAGACTGAAGAGATAAAATAAAATATAGGCCAGGATAAGTTCTGGGGATACTCCCACAATTAGAATGAAAAATATGTATAATTATTTAGCAAAGAAGAATGAGGAAGATTGATCAGACAGGAAAGTACAATGTCATGAAAAGCATGAAAAAAGAAAACATACAGGAATAGGAAGATGTCAACAGTGCCAAATGCTGCAGATAGATTGAGAAGAAAGGTAATTCAGAAATGATTGTTAGCTTTGACAATTAATAGAATGTTGATAACTTTGGAGAGAGCAGTTTCAGTTGACTTGAGCCTGAAAAACAAATTGGAAAAGGTAAAGAATAGTGTACAGGAGAGGAAGTAGAAGAAATTAATATATATGAATTTTACATTGAGTGTGGCTAGAGGAAGGGAAGAGAGGAAAAATACAGAATGATCGGTTAAAAGGATGGTAGGCTCTAGTAACAAATTTTTAAGTGTAGTGGAAACTTAAATATGCTCATAGGCATCACAAGAGGACTAAATATAGAGAGAGTTGGGAGTTTAGAAAAAAAAGATGACAATCAACTGTAGGTTTCCCAAATTGATTCTATGATTCCAGACCATGTTGGGTTCAGGGATTTCCTGTTGTTCTTTCTAGATCAGACCAATGATAAAAATAATGCTTTCTTCGTTTATTGCCCATAAGTCAGTATGAAGGCTTCATCTTCAAATTTCTTTACAGGGAGGTTCTCTGCAAGCTGACAAAAAGGAAAGACAAATAAATACTTGCCAAGTTTCAATGGGTATGTTAGAAGATCCTAATGTTGGGAAAAGATCAATGAGCACAACCAACATATTAAACAGCAGTGAAGGTCGGTTATACCATTTCCCCCCTGAATTCCAGATAAATTATGACTTAATTTTAAACATTGCATGACAGACCAGATGGATTGAGGAAAAAATGATGTTTCATGACATTGTTATCTTTAAAAGTATTATAAAAAAAAGAGCATGGAACCATTTCCTCTGTTTTTGTTTGAAGTACAAAATAATTTGGGGGACTTAAGAGAAAGACTGGATTAGGAAACCTCAAAACTTTTGTTATAAAAATTTCACATATTAGCTGAAAGTTTTGTCAAAGGGAGAATTAAGATGATATTGTTTCATAAGATTGAACTAAAAATTAAAAAGAAATTCTTTTTCAAAAGCTTGGAATTCTCATATCTACTACCACATCAGGTATTTATTTCCTTGATGAATTGCTTTCCATTTACTGTGTATCACACTGACCTTCCCTAATGCTTAGTTTCTCTATCATGAATATATATATATATATATATATATATATATACACATATATGTATGTATTTTCTTGTATTCTATGAAAAAATATTTGTGGAATATATAATTTTAACCCATGGTTTCCTGTTCATTTTGAAATTTTTTAATTACAAACCTGATTTCAATTAACCTTAAAATAATTAGAAATAGATGTTTCCCTTACTTATTGAGAAGTACAAAGTAATAAAATAACTGAGTTTCTTTACATTTTATATTTTTTCCCAGGACTTGACAAATGCAGGCCAAGAAGATTGTGGAAGAGATTTGCTAAAATGTTTCTCATCTGGGATTGCTGTCCATTTTGGTTAAAATGCAAAGATTTTGTCTATTCCATTGTCATGGATCCATTTTTTGATTTGGCCATTGCCATTTGTGTCATTATGAACCTAGTGTTTTTGGCAATGTATCACTACCCAATGACTGAGGAATTCTTCTCTGTGCTCTCTGTGGGAGAGCTGGTGAGTTTCTTACTTGATGCTTTGTGACTTTTAACTAAAACTTTCTTCACTTTAGCTTCAAATAAATAAAGGCATTCTCATGAGGTACATTCCATGATAGTCTCATGAAAATGAATGAAATCAGTGCCAAAACCACTTGCAAGAGAATCATTTTATTTTTTTTTGTTTCACTTTGATTATTTTTAGAAATCATTTGAAAAATAGATGTAATTTGATAGATTGTCCAGATAGATAGATAGATTTGGAAAGGTTCAGTTTGGGACTCATATATTCCCCACTTTCAACAGTCATCTCCCTGATGCTTAAATAAGTACTTTTTACGTTGGGTCCTTAAGAAATATAAGATAGATTTGAAGACGTGATTCTCTACACTAGGTACATGGGGATGATATAAAATATCTTTAATCAGGATTGACTTCTTATTGCTTTCATAAGGAGTCTTTCAAATCAGTGATCTTGTGAAAATTTAGATTTTGTTCTAAAAACACAGAAATAAGAAGAGACAAATCATTCCTAAACACTAAATTAAAATATGCTTAGATACTGAGTATTTGTCAGGAAAGAAAGGTGATATTTTTTATCACTTTTCAACTCTGTGTTCATTGGTGACAAAATATTGATGGTGATATGGCAAAAGTTAAAGAAAATAATACATTTTCAAACTTGCATTTCCAACTTTGAAAAAATCAGAACTTTAATAAAACAAACCATTTCTCAAAAGCCAAGGTTCTTCAGCAAAAGAGATTTCCACGTTGGCCATTTCAAAAATAAATTAGATCTCTTGCATTTTTAATCTTTTACCTTTCTATCAGGAAATGGATAGCATATTTCATTACTAATCCTCTTGAAATGTGATTGTTCATGACACTAACCAGAGTTTAATTCTTTCAAATGTGTTTGTCTTCATTATATTTTAATCTTATCTCTACTCACTTTACTTTGAATCAGTTCATATAAGACTTACCAGGTATTTTTTGGGAAGCATTTCCTTCCTGATATTTTATAGAACAGTATTCCATCACAATCATATCACAGCTCATTCAGTTATTCTCCAAATAATTAACATACCCTCAATTTTCAATTTTTGCCACCACCAAAAGGAATTATTAATATTTTTGAACATATGAGTCCTTTTATTTTTCTTTTGATTTCTTTGAGATGCAAATCTAATAATTACTTTGGTGAGTAAACAGGTATGCACAAATTTTAAATCCTTTTTGGTAATGGATCCAAATGGATCTACAGATCAATGGTTGGACCAGTTCCTAAGTCCATTAGTAGTGCATTAATATATCCATTTTCCCACATTCCTCCCAGCATTTGTCATTTTCCTTTTCCATCATAATAACCAGTTTAATGGGTATGTGTTGGTACTTCAGAGTTGTTTTAATTTGTCTTTTCTTAAAAATTATTAGTGATTAGTGCATTTTATCACCTGGATATTGATATGTTAGATGTCTTCTTCTGAAAACTGCCTGTTCTTTTACTCTGACCATTTCTCAATTGGAGAATGGCTCTTAGTTTTCTAAATTGGGTTTGATTCCCTATATATTTGAGAAATTAGGTCCTTATCAGAGAAACTTGCTGTAAAAAAAAAATCCCCCAGATTTCTGCTTTCCTTATAATTTTGGCTGCATTGGTTTTGTTTGTGCAAAACCCTTTCAATTTGAGGTAATCAAAATTATCTATATTACTTTCCCCCTAAGTACTGCTTTGGCTTAATCTCACAAATTTATGCTATCTCATTTCTGCCATAGTTTTTCATGAAATTATTTGTTGTTTCTATGCTTTGTTCTTTGATTCATTTGTTACTTAAGATTAAATTATTTAGTTTCCAATTAAGTATGAATCTATGATTCCAAGGCCATTGATAGAATATAAATCTTATTTAATTATGGTTCAAAATGAGTAACTTTAATATTTCTGCTTTTATGTGTTTATTTGTGATTTTATGTTCAAATACATGGTCTGTATAGCCAAAAAATACATTCCTTTTTAATTATCTCCACAGAACTATCATTTATAACTTTCCTAAAATTTAATCATCTCTCTAATTTCTTTCATATTTATTTTATGGTTAGATTTATGTAATTCTGAGAGGAGGTAAATTCAGATTTCCCACCAGTATATTTTTACTATTTTCTCCTGTAATTCATTTAATTTTTCCTTTAAGAATTTGAATGCCGTCATTTAATTCAGATAGGCTTAGTACATAAAAACTTCATTATTTATGATGCCTTTTAGAAAAATGTAATTTCCATGATTCTTTTAATTAGGTATGGTTTTACTTTTGCTTTTTCTGAGGTCATTATTGCTACCTTTACTTTTTTTAAAAATTTCAGATGAAGCATAACAGAATCTGCTCCAGCTCATTATTTTAATTGACTTTCTATTTCAAACATGTTTGTTGCAAAAATCATATTATTAGATTCCGATTTCTAACCAGTTCTACTCTCTCCTTCCTTTTTATGGGTGAATTTATCCCATTTATAATCATAGTTATCATCACTTCTTTCTATTTTCTTTTGTTGAACTTTTTTTTTAACCTTGCCCTATCCCTCCTCAAGAATCTGTTTCTTACCACTGTCTCTTTTAATCTGCCCTGTCTCTTTGCTCCTTCCCTATTTCCTCCTAATCCCTTCCTCATATTACTCTTTTGTCTAATATGCATTTCTATGTGCATGTGAGTGTGTATATATTATTCCCTCTTTGAACCAGTACAGATGCAAGTGAGATTCAAGCATTGTTCATTCCACTCCACTGTAAAAACTCTTCATTTCATGCCTCTTATATGCAAGATAATTTTCCCCATTTTTCATTGACACTCCCCCTTGTCTCAGGACATCCCTCTTTCTCAGCATTCCATTTTTCTTTTGAGATCATACTAACTTAATCAACTTCTACCTATGCCTTCTATCTAAGTAGACAACTTCTAATTGCCATAATTAAGATGAAGTTCATTTGGGTTGCATGTATCAACATTTAAAAATATAAACACTTTAAACTTATTCAGTTCCTTGTGATTTTTTACTCATGTTCACCTTTTAATATCTTTCTTAAGTCTTGTGTTTGAACCAAATTTTCTACTTAGCCCTGTTTTTTTTAATTAGGAATGCCTGTTTCATTAGGTCCATTTTTTCTTCTGCAGGATAAAACAACAAATTTACTCAATATTTGCTGAATAAATTATTTTTGGTTGTAATCCTAGATCCTTTATCTTCCAGAATATCTCATCTAAGCAACCTGCTCTGGTTAACATAACAGATGCTAAATATTCTGTGATCCTGACTATGATGTCACAGTATTTAAGTTGTTTCTTTCTGAATGTTTTTCATATTTTCTCCTTAAACTGGTATTTTTAGGGTTTGACTATAATATTCCTGAGACTTCATTTGGGATCTTTTTTAAGGGGTAATCAATAGCCTCTTTCAATTTCTATTTTACCCCTTGGCTGTCAGATACCTGAGCATTTTTCTTTGACAAATTCTTAAAATATAATGTCTAAGTTTTTTTTATAATTATGAGTTAGAGGTAATTAAATAATTCTTAAATTATCTCTACTCAATCTATTTTTTAAATCAGTTGTTTTTTCAATAATATTTCACATTTTTAAATTTTCATCCTTTTGGCTTTGTTTTATTATTTCTTGATGTCATATGGAGTCATTAGCTTCCAATTGAAAATTCTAATTTTCAATTTTTTCAGTGTTTTCTATGCTTTTTTACCACTTTACCAGTTCTGTTTTTAAGAAGTTATTTTCTTGAGTATTTTTTGCACCTCTTTAACCAAGCTGTTAATTCTCTTTTCAGAATTGTCTTGCATTGTCACCTTTCTTTCCTCAGTATTTCTTACATCAATAATTTCATTTTTAAATTATTTTTGTTCTTTTGTTCTTTCTATAGCTAGTCTTAGAATTTTTGTTAGGCTTATGTTCATTCTTTATTTTTATTAGAGGTTTTGTTTGTCAAAGTTTTCATGTCATTGTCTTCTTCTGAGTTTGTTTCTTGAACCTCCCTGTTACCATAATAGATTTTAGTAATTGAGATCATTTCTTTACTTGAACTTTATGTTAGATTTTATCTCTACTCACTTGATTGTGGTGGTGGGGAGTAACTGTCCTAAACTTTAGCTTCTTTTTCACCTGATATTTTATAGCTAGCTCTGGGGACCTTTAAGGCTTCCATGTACCCAAGGTGTTGTGATCCTGGAATATGTGTGGTCAGAGCTCTCCTGTTCTGTGGTTCTTATAAGCATAGAGCTCTTCATTTCTGCTAAAACAACTCCCTTTATTTCTGGAAATATTGCCCAAATCTATGGTCCTTGCTCCCCTGTGATCCAAGTGCTCCTCTTAAATCTGGAACTGGATCCCAGAATGAGTTATTAAGCAATGAAATTTTTGAATGGTGCTGGGTCCTAAAGCCAATGCTAATGTAGGGATTTCCTGGAGTCTCATTCTGTCCAGGCGTTTAATCCCTTTACTGTCTATGGGTGGTTATACATTCTAATATTAATATTGTTGCTGTTGATGATCCAGATGATCCAGGTAGCTAGAGTTGCTGCCATAAGTGCTCCTGGCCTACCTCTACACCAGTGCCACATACCTCTCCTGACCTTTTAAACTGTCATTGGTTCCCTGACTTTTTGTTGGTTGTAGTGCTTTCTAATTCAGTTTGAGGTACTATTTTAAAGTTGTTTTTAAGGCACTATTAGGAGACTTCAGCTAGAATGCTTTCTTTACACCCCCATCTTGGTTCCCAAGTTTCTATTTTTGGTCCTTTGATATGAAAGACCTAAATTAAACCTGTATTTTGTATAAGAGCTTCAGTACCTTAGCTACTGCTGTTATTTATTCACTCATTTTTTCCTCTTCTGTTATATCATGAGACAGCTTGTCAACTAGTTCTTTGTGGCTCTAGGAGAATTCAGATTTGGAAAGACAAATGTCTCAAAATATCATCACTCATCTCTATACTTCTTCTTTTGTTCTCAACTAGAAATGGCTTCTCCCAGTGTACTTCAAAATCTATCATACACATGAGATCATTACGGAAAATTTGGGCAATCAGTGTTGTAATCTATCCTTCTAAAATAATAACTGATGATAATAAGTCATATTTTATATCACTTTATCATGTATAACTTAGTATCATATGTCATCCCACTTGATCCCTACAAGATGCCTATGAGGCAGAAAGGTTTTGAAATAGTAATCCCCATTTATAAAAGGGGAAATTGAGGCTCAAAGATTCATATAGTGAAAAAGGCAAAACAAGCTAAGTTCTTTGGACTCTTACTAATACCACCCCCTACATCATTTATATATAGAAATATCTAAAAAGACATTGTTACTTTAAAAAAAAAACTTACCTTCTGTCTTCGAATTAATACTAGTATTGATTCCAAGGAAGAAGACTGTTAAGGACTAGTCAATTGGGATTATGACTTAACTAGGAGCATACCAGGTCCTCTTAATTCCAGGTCTGACATTCAATCCACTGCCCTAATTATGTTAATTTTTATTATTGATATATACATGTGTGTATATATTTGTAGTCTCTAATTCTAAAATATTTTTACTTAGGTATTTGTTGGAATTTACATATTGGAAATGGTTTTGAAAATAATTGCATTGCATCCATATAATTACTTTCAAGACAAATGGAACATTTTTGATAGTTTTATTGTGACCCTGGCTTTAGGGGAACTTATGCTTTCAATTTTGGATGGAGTATATTTTTCCTTTTTACAATTTCTCATCCTACTCAGAGGGGTAAGTATACATGAAACAGATTTTCTATTCTACATGTACAAAATATTGAGTAATTCATTTTCATTTCTAGAACTTATAAGCAACCATAGGCCATAAACATAGAAAGATGAAATGAGATCCTGTTTGGGTGAATATCAATGGGGAAAATGATAGGTAAGCTTGGGAGCAGGAGAAGCTCAAGTAAAGGTCTGTAATAAAATAAGTAATATGGAGATTATAGGTATATAGTAAAAAGAATAAGGAATTGTGTAAGTCATACCTAGCTAGTAAGTAGGATGAGTTATTATGTATCATTGAGTTGCAGATATGCTGAGAACTATGACTGAGTAATTTAAGGTTTATGAAAAGATATCAACTTAAGTCACACAAGATAAGAAGTCTTGAATGGTTTATGATATGTGAGTTGAAGGGAATATCCAAAATAATCAGATTGTATATCTTTTGAAACTTCTAAAATGAAATAAAAGAAGTCTTGTAAGATCAAAGGCTAATATATACCTTTTTTTCTAGTCACCTTTAATAAATTTTTGATCACAAATTTGCATTTGATAAAACTTAATTCTCTTATGAATTTGCTTTCTTACCCATTTTTGAATTCTCATTATTGATATAATAATAATTTCAGTTAAAATCAAATCATTTGAAGCAGCAAGAGACATAAAAGATATAAAAATCATATAACAGATAATGAGCAAAAGGAAGATGGCGATTCAGTGAAAAAAATGATCAGTGTAAAAAGTTAATTTTTATGTAGATTATATTCATTAGACTTATATTTTAGTTTGAACTGATTTTAACATATTCATAAATAGCAATTCTGAGGGCCATTACCTAATAACTATCAAATTTTAATTATAACTAACATCAAAATGTGATTTTTCCCTCTATTTTTAGCTTCGTGTTTTTAAGTTGACAAAATATTGGCCTACAATGAAAATGATGATCAACATCCTAGGATATTCTATGAAGGTTCTCAGAAGCTTGATATTCATATTGGTCATCGCCATATTCATTTTTGCAGTGATTGGTTTGAAGTTCTTTAGGAATATCCCCAATGTTGTTCTCTGCAAAATTGATGTTGACTGTTTTCCACGGTGGCATATGTATGACTTCTTACGCTCCTTTCTGATTGTGTTCCGGGCACTATATGGAGAATGGATAGAGACCATGTGGGACTGCATGGAGATGGCAGGCCAACCCATGTGTATTATCTTATACATGGGAATTATTGTCATTGGAAACCTGCTAGTAAGTACTCAGAAGACTTCAAAAGCCCACTAGAATACAATTACTTTCTGAAATGAATTGTATTGAAATAGTGTTAATGAGATCTAAATAATAGCCTTTCAACAGTAGATGAATTCATGCTAGTTATAATCTTAATTTTGAGACAGTTATTATTTTTAAACCTAGTATGGATATCTCACTAATTAAACATCCATTTAGTATCCATTAGGAGTAAGGCCCTATTCTAGACTCTGTAGAAATGAAGAGAAAGATGTAAAAGTCCTTGCTTTCAAGAATTGTACGTCTCATTGAGAAGGGTACAGCTTACACATTGATAATTTAAAACAACATAATTTAAAGATTTATTGAACACTAAAACCTGGAGAGATCATAAAGTATTTCCTGAGTTAGTACTTCAATTCAGCTTTGGAGAAAACCAGCAATTCAGAGAGGGAAGGATGATGAGGGAGAACACATTCCTACTATAAAAAACATACTGTGGAAAAGAGTAGTTTAGAAGGTAGAATGTCTCATTTGAAGAGCAGATAGTGCAGCACATTGACTGGAATATAGAAAAATCTGATGAGGAAGGTATGAACCAGATTGTGGAAGGTTTTAAATACCAAGCAATATTATATTTTACCCTAGAAGCAAAAGAAAACAAATTAGGATTTTCCAATATAGGAGTGACATGTTTCTTAGAAGTATTTGGGCAACTTCATGATGCCAGCCTAATCCAGGGTTGTGGCCAGATGAATGGAGAAACATGATGATAACATACATATCAGGGAATAATATCAACAGGAGTTTGCAAATTATTAGCTATGGGAAGTGAAAGAAAGTAAAGAGTAAAGAATGACTTAAATTTATAACCTGAGTGAATAAACAGATGGTAGTGCTCATCTAATTCTCTTCCATAGTAGTGCTTATAATAGAAATAATGAGGTATGGGAGAGAATTAGATTAATCAGGATTAATCAGATCTTTTTCAGGCATGTTGAGTTTGAGATGCCAGTATGAGTTCCAGGTACAGATGTCTAGTAGGCAGTTAGTAATGTAGGCATGAAGCTGCTAATAGGACCCATGAAAAGTATGAAATAAGTAGGAAGGATATGTCAAGAGAAAAAAAAAGATGAAAATTTGAGTAATACACTTGATAGGTGGGTGATTATTGATGATCCAGCAAAAGAGACTCAGTAGTTAGAATATTAGGGAGCCATAAAATGAATAAAGATCTAAGAAGAAACTTTGGAGATGATTCCAGTGTAAAGGCCTTCAGAGAAAGGTCATTGGATTTATGAGTTAAGAAATCATTTATAACAATCAAGAGAGATGTTTTTCAGGTGGTAGTAATGAAATCTAGATTGCAATGAGTTTACAAATGAGTGAGGAAATGAGCACAGGTAGGGCTTTTTAGGAGTCTGCCTATGAAATGCAGGGAATATAAATAATATCTTGAGGATATATCAAGAGCAAGAAAGGATTTTAAAAAATAATTTTATTGATAAAATTTTTATGACTTAAGTTTTCCCCTTTATCCCAATTGCTGCCCAACCTAGATAATCATCCCTTAAAAAAGAAAATTTTAAGCAAATGGAAAAAGAAAAAAGAAGGGAAAATCCACAAAATCAATCATCATATATTGAACAAATCTTAAAATATATGCAGTTATCTACATAGTGTCTTAGAAAGGAGTTGAAGCAGGGGAGCTGCATTTTTCCATATTTCTTCTTTTCAGCCATGATTGTTCTTTGTTGGCTTTTTTGTTTGTTTTGTTTTTTTCTTGTTTACACCTGCTTTATTCTTTGATTTAATTGATTAACTTAACGCAGAGTCCAAGTAAGCTTCACTCATACATAAATGATGAAACTGAGTCCAGGAAAAAGACTTTCTTTCCCGAAAGGACACATAGTGGCACTCAAGCCTAGCATTTAGGTCTTTTGGCTCTCATACAGTACTCTTCATAGTATGCTATTAGGTTAGGCTATCTAGCAAAAATCTTTCCTGGACCAGGAAAAGATGAGTAGTTAGATGTTGATGTTGATGATGATGATGTTGTTGTTGTTGTTGTTGTTGTTGATGTTGATGTTATTGATGATGCTGTCGATGATGATGATGATGATATTGATAATGTTATTGTTGATAATGTTCATGATGTTCACTATGATGTTTTTGTTGTTGATGATGAGCAGGCTGGTAAAATATAAAATAGCTGTCCAACCTCTTGTCAAGCAGCTCACAGTAGTCCTTTCTTCACTTACCACCAGGAAGGAGATTGATTAGAACATCATCCCCCAGGCATACAAATTCAGTTGTGGTCCAGCATCTCTTGAGTCATTAGTTCTTCTGACTTCACAAATAATTATAATTTTTTAATCATTCCATACTACCAGCTCCTTACTTACTCATATTTAGCTGGAAACAGGCTTCTAGAATTCCATACTGAAACAGAATAGAACCAGGAAAGGAATCAGTATATACTCTATATTACATATCAGGAAGAGTAAATCTGAGCATATCCACTGAGCAGTTCTACTATTATATATTGAGATGATTTTGAAAAGAAAAGAAACAGAATTTCAGTGTAGATGACCTTAGTTTTCCCATTAAAATGGGAAATATGGTCATCTAAAAGTAAGAGAATAGAAATGGGAGAAAGGCCTTGTCAAGCAAAGAGACAAATTACTACAATGCTATTACTTCTAGGGAGTGTGATGTTCATTCAGCAGGAAATAAATATACTATTTTACTGAAATGAATATGCAGGTGATTTTAGATAAAAATTTCAAAGGACATAAATGGCACTTTTCTATAACATTATTATTCAGAGATGTTCAGAAGCACCCAAGTAGAAAGAAAGTAATGGAGATAATCTAGGGTATGAATTTGAGAAGGGCTGAGAAGTAATAAAACAAAAGTCAAGTGATTCAACGGTAGATGTTATTGTATAGTTAGCAAATAGGGTCAAGACAGTAGTGGGAAGAAATTGAGATTAGAGCAAGGATGATGGCCTGGAAGAACAATATGGAAAAGAGTCAAAGAAGGTAACATTGAATTTGAGGAATAAATTTAGGAAGAGGTAGACAAAGGGGAGAAAGAAAGTGAGGAGACAGTGATCAAAGGAAGGAACTTCCGAACTTAAAATTTCAGAGCAAAGTGGAAAGTAATGTTAAGTTTTGAGGTGTGACCATCCTTTTGCTAATTCTACCTAAAGCAAAGATGTAAGTCATTCATGACGAAGTTGATAAACTGGTCAAATAGAAAGGGATAGAAGTAACTGTTTTGTTTATAATTAATTACCTGTATTCATGTTGTGTCTTGCTCTCACTAACCCACATTAGTAGAATGTAAGCTCCAAAGTAGTGACATATTTGTTCACTTGTTTAATCTTATTTTGTCTATTTGGTTAGGGAGGTACCTTGCAAATAATTGGTGTTGAGTAAATGCTTTCTTGATTACATAAGATGAGAAATTGAAAGATGTAGTGGTAGTTCCAGAGAGCACAACTGAATTTGAGAGAGCAGTGGAGAATAGAACTGAAACAGAATTGGAAGGAGAGGGCAAAATAGGCTAATACAAGAAGTTGATTTTTTTGTCAGTAGATGATAACACTGAATCATAAGTATTTAGTGGATGAAGTGAGAATTTGCTAATCAGAGAATATGGAAATAATAAATTAACTTGGGCTGTCACTTTTCACAGTCCTATAAAGAAAATATTAGGTTCTGCCTCTCTCTCTCTCTCTCTCTCTCTCTCTCTCTCTCTCTCTCTCTCTCNATATTAGGTTCTCTCTCTCTCTCTCTCTCTCTCTCTCTCTCTCTCTCTCTCTCTCTCCCTTCTTTGTGTCTCTGTCTCCCTCTGTCTCTGCTTCTCTCCAAAAAATAATGATGATTATTAAAATAATGTTAATTATGATACAAAAATAATAATAGTTATCACTTTAAGGTTTGTAAAACATTTTACTTATGTTCTCATTCGGTTCTCACAACAATCTTGTGAGATAGATTATCCTCATTTTATTAATAAGGAAACTGAGAGGAATAAAAGGTCAGTGACTTGCCCAACTTCATGAACTAGTAAATGTTTGAGTCAAATTTTGAACTCAGGTTTTCCTAACACCAAATCCGACACTTCCATCATTGTGCCACCTGACTTCCTCCAGATAAGACAGGTATAGGGGAAATATATATTTGGTTTACTATTAAGCCCAGTGTCTTGAAACCTTGATTATGCTCAATTCAAGTCATTAGCTATGACTGCTATTTGTGGTAGCAACCCATGGATATTTAGGACACTTATACACTAAAGTAGACACAGAAGTTGTTATGAGTCCTATTCCCCTCCAGAGAGAAAGTGGTTTCACCCTGAGCTCATTAAAAAGAAGCTTCTCATTTCACCTGTTCTTTAGCCCACAGTGTCATTTTTTTAAAAATGGGTGATATAAGTCCAAAAACAAAAAGTTACATTTTTATCATCTCCTTTTTTCTTTCCCCATTTAGGTACTTATCTTGTTTGTGGCTTTGGTGAGCTCTTTTATTTCAGAGAACTCTGCAATGAGTGATGCGAAAGCTGATTCACAAAATCTCCATCTTGCAATAGGAAGGATTAAAAGGGGGATTCATTATGTGAAACGAACTTTATTTGACCTTATTGGAGAAGTTTTTCCTAAGAAGCAAACTATTTCAAAAGAGACCCAAAGAGAGGAAAATCTAAGAATGAAGAAGAAGAATGGTACATCTAGCCAGTCAGTTAATAAAATGAGCAATGAACAAGATTTCCAGAATGATAAAGAGGGAACCAGTGCCTCTGGGAGCAACATGGAAAAATATTTGAGGGACAATAATTCCTCTCAGTCATCTCTTCACAATCCTAGTCTCCTAGTGCCAGCACCAATTGCTCTTACAGAATTCGACTCTGAAAATGTAAACACCAATGAGTTTAGAAATGAATTAGATGTTGATGGCAGCAATGAGGTAAGATATTTACATGTTCTTGTGAAATTGTTGTGCCAACCAATACAGAAGCAGCGGGTTAGATTACTGCTTCCCAACTTTATCTTCAGCATCAGAAAATTTCATGTACTGCTACCCCATGTGATAGTACAATCACTGTACTATTTATATCTATTGAAGAAAATTCATGACAATATACTAGTATAAATTCAGTAATATTTTAAATGGATTAATAATATATTATCATCTTCTGAATTCAATATTCTACACAAAGAACCACTCTTATTTTTTCTTATCCTCTTAAAAAACATTTCAATGCCCATAATTAGAGCATGAAGGTAACAAGATAATATTAACTTAATTCAAAGCTTATTGTAGGTCTCAGATCTTTATAGTTTCTTCCCCCTGCCCTTGCTTAGTTTAATCCTACAAGATGGCCTACTGTGGTGGAATCTCCATGGATCCCATCAAAGGAGAATGAGTTACCGGCCTCGTCCACTACAGAATTAACAACCTCCTACATACAGCGAGAATCCTAAAAATGCAAAAAAAAATAAAAATTTGTATAAAACAAAATTGCAGAGAACACATAATTTAGACTAACTTCTACCCAAAATATGAATTCTGTCCTAGGTCAGGCTAATCATAGTACACACACACACACACACACACACACACACACACATATATATATATATATATATATATATATGNAGCATGAAGGTAACAAGATAATATTAACTTAATTCAAAGCTTATTGTAGGTCTCAGATCTTTATAGTTTCTTCCCCCTGCCCTTGCTTAGTTTAATCCTACAAGATGGCCTACTGTGGTGGAATCTCCATGGATCCCATCAAAGGAGAATGAGTTACCGGCCTCGTCCACTACAGAATTAACAACCTCCTACATACAGCGAGAATCCTAAAAATGCAAAAAAAAATAAAAATTTGTATAAAACAAAATTGCAGAGAACACATAATTTAGACTAACTTCTACCCAAAATATGAATTCTGTCCTAGGTCAGGCTAATCATAGTACACACACACACACACACACACACACACACATATATATATATATATATATATACGTATATATATATATATATATATGTATATATATATATATATATATCATGATCTATTTCCTCAATCTGACTAGTTGCTCCATAATGTATTCCCACAATGATGGATTTTTTACTATCATTTTCATCTCATTTTAGCTTCTAATTCAGCCTATCTAAGATGGAGATGATATTAGAAAAAATAGATTTCTAAATTTCTGGGGAGAAAAACAATGGTCTGATACTTTTAAAATGGAAAATGAGATAAGGTGGGAGTGCTTCAAATTTCAAAATTCAAAAAATGTCTTTTTTCCTATAAGAAATCAGTATTCTCATTAACTTTAATAATAATTCTCTCTGAACTCAATTCCTGTAATGACTCTTTATGTTAATACAACTACAAAGACTTCCTAAGCAGCTGCTGGGTTCAGGACACTTTGGTAGGTGCTAAACATACAAAGTGAAAAATACTTCTTTCTCTGTCCTCCAGATCTTTATTATCTCAAGGGAAGGCTATGACATATATCTATTGTATGAATTAAGAAATATTTTGGTGCAAATGGTAGGTCAAAAGAGGGTCCCTGAGAGATTGAAGGACTGTGAGGCAACTTCTCAATGGGGAAAATTTTTGGAAGTCTTCATAGAAGATGAGCTGAGTTGAAGGAGGAAAAGATGTCAGTAGGCACAGAGAGAGGTGAGCAAGTCATTCCATCTGTAGGAGATGATGATTTCCAAGACTCTATGAGAGGACAGAGGACAAGATTATAGATTAGAACATACACTGTCTGCCAGAGGGAGAGGACTATGAAATCTGATCAGAAAGGCAGATTGGAGTTAAAATGTGGAAGGCTTTGAATACCAACTTTTTCAATCAGATAAAATGGCTTTATCAAATTTTTACATTGAGAAGATAACTGGAAACAGTATAAGTGATGAATTGAAGAAGTAAGAGAAAGGGGCAAGGAGTGGACCAAGAAAGGTTCTTGTAATAGTTAAGGGAGAAAATTAAAGGACTTAAAATGGAGTATTATAATTGAGAAGCAGAAAAGACAAAGAGGTAAATCGAAAGCTAATCTATCATTCTTTCTAACTTTCCTGACAATTCAGTTTCTTTTGAACAACATATACACTTCTATGGCTTTTAATTCCTTTTGAGTAGAGGTCTACTTAACCATTTTTCAGTGAGATGCATGTGTATAGTTTCATTTTCTTCTTTGCATTAAAATATCCATTTGACTTGGATTATTACCATTGCTTTATGCATTGCTATCTATAAATACATAAGACATTATGGATGGTTTCTGTTCATTGTTATTTTATCCTGAGAGTTACTGAATGCTTCCTATGCCATACATGAAATTCTTAATGATAATGGTTTAATTATAATTTTTATAATGTGCTTGCACTACAATATTACATATAATATTTTAATGTAAGTACATTAAATGATAATGTCATATAATTATAATAATTATATTTCTTCCCTGTCCCTCTATTTTTAGGATAAAGGCTTCTTGAACAGAACATCAATCATCCCTGTAAACATATATTTCCTAGATGTGTTCTAATTATTCTGCTATCTTAAATGTGGTTCAAAAGATAAATAATCCTGTTCTTTGAAACCATATTTGGGACCCAAGTTTTTGTTTCTCTATAGGATCTATTCAAAGTATGTGTTCTGATAAATTAAATAGACTTAGTGTGCACATTGTCATAATGATTACCTTTCCACTTGATTTTGCCTTTGTGAATCTCCAGGCTGATCTCTTCAATAGCCACGACTCTCAATAATGAAACCTATTTCAGAAAGGTTCCCATTCTCTTATACTAGCTTCCTTCAACTTACTCCTCCGACAATCAACTTCAATTCTACCCATTCTTTCCATTGTGTCCTAGAAATCTCATTTCATAATAACAAAACTCCCTTAATTTAAATAAAATTACCTTAATCTGCTTGCAACTTGGCTTCACTAAAACAAAACATTTTATTGTTGCTAGTCTTCTCCAACACTACCTGTATCCTCTATTATACCCATAGGTGTGTTGGTCCAATGCAGGAATACTCTTCGCTCCCTATAGCTACTTTCAGATTTCTTTTTGCTACCATCACTCAGCAAACTCTCCTTTGAAGTCCCCCTATTAAAATTTTTCACCATATTCAGCTCATGGTGGTCAATCAGGGAACTAGCTTTTATTAAATTTTTGTTCTATACTGGGAGATTAGTGATAATTTCCCAGGTCATTCTCCTTCCTTTCTGAAAAAATCCAGTATCTAGATCACTATCTTCCTCTCCTTTCCACTTCCCAACTTAATTGTAAGGGATTTCAATGTCCAATTTTGATACTTTTTATACTTTCATACTTCAAAAAAAATTCTACTTCTTTAGTATCTTCAAACTTCCCTGATAGTAAGGTAGTCTTGGGTTTTCATGGTACTAGTTCCTGCTAGGTCCCTTCCTTTCTATTTATCTACTCTTTTTCATTTCAATTTATAAGCTCATCATACATACTTAGGTCCCCCAACCATATGTATGCTCTTCTTGGTCCATTTTTTCTCCTCTTTCTACATCTTTTTGCTAATCTCATAAGTTCTTATGAGTTTAATTATCATTTTTTTTACAGATGGCTTACAAATCTATGCATCCAGCCTCAGTCTCACATCAAGAACTTTCTAATTTATATTTCAAATGGATATCCCAGAGTTACTGGAAAGAGTAAATTGCCAGTCTTCACAGCCTGATTCTATCTTTTCAGCTTTCTTGTACCTTAGAATCCCTTTCCTATTCTGATTCTCACTCCATCTCAATGCACTCCATACTTACTTCTGACTCAGAGAATCCTGCAAACACAACTTATGCACTTCTTTCTAGATTAAGGTTTTCCTGATCCCTACATTCAATATTAGGGTACTCCTCCCCAAATTCCTTATATTTAACAAATTTAAATTTATTGGCATTTATTCCCCATATATGCACTTTTCTCTCCATTAAAATATAAGCTTCTTAAGAGGAGAGGCCATTTGATGCTTTGTATTTATATCTGCCATAGTTATCCTTTTGATTGACATGTAGTAGGAAGTTAATAAATGCTTGCTGATTGATTGATTAACTGACTGAAGAAACTTTTTGGAGGAGATTTGTAAAGGTTATTTATTCTCTCAAGCACAGTAAGATAAAAAAGCAAGCCCAGCACAATCTTGTATTATTTAATATTTTTGCATATTTTGTTTTACCTTGAAGATATGTTTTGCCATACAAAATTATACACAAACTTTTGACTGTTACATTAGCATTTTCATCAAAGACCCCCTCAAGTTTAAACCATTCATATAAACTTTATGAAGATGAAAAAGTTGGCAAATGTATTAGCAGTCTCTCCTATCTTTTCAGGTTTTGGAGAAAGTACTACCCCTAAGCCTTCTCATTCTTTTGAAATTAGATGTATCTCTTTGATAAAACTAAAAAAAAACCTGATTCTCATGGGGTTTTAAAATTTTTTATCATATCTGTTGAAATTCCCTATATAAATATTCAATTCAGCTCATTGACTTTCCCAATTCTATCATCTAAAGTGTCACCACCACAATTTTGGTGTAGAGGTTTTAAACCCAAATGACAATGAGTCATTCACTGCCAAAATCTGTCTTATTTCACATCTTTTTTGACATTGCTTTTTAGTCTCATGTCTTAATTCTTAGAGGATGTTTTGGCTTAGTTGCCTCTAAGCCACACACTAATTTTCTTCTTTACTAATTTTTTCAACATGGAGAGGTAATGGCAATCATAATGTTTCATTATCTTTCTCGAAAATCTTTTACGAGTTAGTTTGTACTCTGAACTGCCACTTCTGTCCATTTAGCAACACAATCAGGCCTTTGTGAGGTGAAACATTTTTCTTTTTTAGCCATGCTCTGGTAACAAAGATCTCTAACAAATGAAGATAATTATAGTTAATGACCTCATTTTATCCCAATTCCTATTTTAGAGTCAATGGTTGCTTTTAAAGCAAGTTTGCACCAATTAGAAATACATGTAAATGTGTGAACCTTTCACCTTCCCCTTTCTTCTGATTTGCTCATGACTTGACCTCTTCTCTACCACAGTAGGTTTTATGAACAACTCTTTTGGAAGTGGGTCCCATATTAGTAGTAAGTTCTTATCCGTAAAGATTTAGCAAGTTTCATTTTTCACATTGTTCACTGTTCACTGTGCCCAGTGTCTTCTAACATTCTTCTTGAGCAATCTTTGTAATTGGCCATGGCAGGTTTACAAAAGAAAAGCATTTTACCCTGCTTGTGGGCTGTGTCTGACTAGTATTTAAACTGTAATATTGGAGAGAAATATTTTTTTGGTCATTCAAGTGCTGATAATAACAGATTTGCTTAGAGGTAGACACAAGAAGACTATGTATCTCTGACACTGAGAATTAGTTCAGGTAATTGAAGGTTCCCTACTTTTAACTTGCCCCAAACGGTCCACCAGCCAAGCATCAAAAAAATCCCGAGGCTCCTCATGGCTATTTTGTATTCAAGTGAGTTGGAAGTGATATTATTTACCCCCTGAGCAAATCAAATGTCAAGGATGATTTAAATAGTTTTTAAGGGGAAACAATACAACTTACATCAGGGCACAGGTTAGAAGATTGCTCTCAATGTAACCTCTCCTCAAGAAATTGGGAACTATTAACTATTCTCTCCTTCCTAGATCAATTAATAAATCTAAACAATTTATAGAATATTAAGCATGATTCAAAATTGCTTCTCAGAAAGATAGAACCCAAATATGATGGTGAATGTGCCTGTCTTTCTACAACTCCTCCAATATTGATTCTTTCAGTCTTTTATCATCTTAGTCAATTTTCCTGGTATGAGGTGAAACTTTAGAACTGCTTTAATTTGCATTTCTTTCTTTACTAGGGATTTGAGGCTTTATATGATGAGGTTGTTAAATAGCTTGAAATTATTTTAATAACTATTTGTGCTTATCTTTTGATTACTTATTCACTGGTAAATGACTCCTGGTAGTTTTTTGTATATTTATATTGTTTTCTTAAGTATCTTGGATCTAAGACCATTAAAAATAATTTGAAATACACATATTTTCTCAGCGGGTTACTTCATTTCTTATCCTATTTGCATTTCTTTTCTGCAGGCAAACACATCTAATTTTATATAATTGAGGTTATTTTTTTTCTTTAGTGTTGGCTTTCAGCCTTTGATTAGTAATTATCTTTCTATCTAATCATGTGAAAGGCATTGAAAATGGATTTCTTATAACTGTTTATAAATGTTTTATTTATAAATGTTTACATTTATAAATATAAATCATTATATAATATATATAAATTATAAATATTTGCAAAATATTTATAAATGTTTATAGCATTCAGACCATTCTCAGTCTGAACATATTGCAGTGTATTATATAGATTCTAATTTCTGCCAAACCATTTTTAAGTTTTTGTAGCAAATAAAATCAAATTGCTCAAGTAGCATATTCTTGGATTCATTTTTTGACTTAATTGTTGAGTGCAATTTTTCTGTTTTGTTATTCAGATAGTTCCAAAGATCTTAATTATTTAAACTATCATTAAAAAGTTTTGATGATTACAACTTTATAGCTTGGAGGTTTGGAAATGCATTTCCTTTTCATTCTTCACTTTTGATTATTTACTTTGAAATTCTAGATCTTTTTTTCCTCCAAGTGAATTTGTTGTTATTTTGTTTATCTCTACAAAGTGTTTCTTTAGTCATTTTGTGTTATGGCAAAAAATCTATAAAATAATTTGATTAGTATCATGTTGTTTTTTCTGACATGACCAAGCCATAAGAACTGGATATTTATCCAGTTATTTATTTCATTCTACACTTCTTAAAGGAGGGTTTGTTTGGCAATTGTATCTAAATAGTTCTGACAGGTTCCTTGATAAGTCATCTACTCTCTCTCTCTCTATATATATATATATATATTTCATATATATATTATTCATCATGTGGTTATTTTGAAAGAGAATTATTTTGTCCTGAATTTTTTATTATTATGAAAACTGTTTATTCTCTATGATTTTCTAACTAATCTATCATAACATAAGGGATATATGGATAATTTTTATAGATTTCTTACATATTTTTGTAGATTTCTTTCTTTCTGTTTTATTGCTATTGCTAAGATTTCTTAAATTTTGTCAAATTAGAGTATGAAAAAAGAGAAATTACTGATTTATTTTATGACTATTTGGGAAGCTTCTGATGTTTCCCCATTACATAAATTGCTAGCTTTTGATATGATGTACATATACACAACTAAATGTATTCATGTTAATATATGTATATATAGTTGCATGTATGAAGCAATCCTATTTTTAGAAGTCACTAGAATCATGGGAATCATTAATCAATAGCTATAGAGAACATCAGAAGGTATCTAGTTTAATACTTTCCACTTTATAAATGAGGATATTGATGCTTAGAGAGTTTAAGTGATTAGCCTATTGCAATACATGCAGTAATATCTTATAAGGGATTATGAAAACAGGTCTTCTGATTCCAGAAACAGAATCATTTCTGTTTTATTGTGATACCAGTTAGTGTATGCTTTTAATCTGTAATGTTATTGAGATTAATATTTCTAAAGTGCCTAACACAGGTTGGCACATAGCATACACTTAAATGCTTACCAACTTCCCATCCCTTTTTAGCATAAGTTTTGTACATTGTCAAATGATGTTTTTTTTCTACGTCTATTGCTTTCACATTGTTTTGGGGTTTGATGGTGGTTAATATAATAAATTATGCTACCTCTTCCTAATGCTATATCATCCTTGCATTCCTACTTTAAATTCAACTTGGTCTCAATGAATATTTCTGATATATTGCTCTAATAATTTCCTATAACACTTTGATCATTTTTAAACTTATATCACACTTATTCCCATATATTTCATCTTGTGTTACCTCTTCTACATGATCAAATTCTTCTGGTCTTACTCAATATCTTTATTCACCTTTGTATCTTTCCCAGCACATAGCAGGGTATATTGAACATAGAATACACACACATTTATGAAACATAGTAAACTATTCATGAAGGTTTGGTTTAATATAATAAAGTTGCTATCAGTGCCCTTTTTTGTATTTGCAGCACAAGGCTCCTTCACTTGTGGGTCTCCCTGGAAAGCCAATTTTAAGGCATAACTTTAATCAACATCTACTTACAATTTTTGCTCATGAGCCCATATTGAGGTTTCTCTTACTAGATTAACCAAAGGAAACACTAGTTCGAAGCAAAGACATTTACTTGAATAGAAAAGAAAAACTGATGGCACAGAAAATCCCCTCATTTGTATAGGACAACTGTCTCCCAAAATTTACCACATCCATCCCAGAGGAAACATGCATTGTTAGGAAAAAACAAGTGGGAGAAGGCAACTTGTACTCCTAATGATATATCCCAACTGGAACTCCTTTTTACCTTCATCACTGTAGGTCAATAGTAGCCTTCAAGGTTAACATAAAATCTGTCTTCTCTATCAATGTGATTATCCCTGGGGTTGCTACCCTCAGAATTGAGTCTTCCATTATTATTATTATTATTATTATTATTATTATTATTATTATTATTATTATTATTATGTCACATTAGGATGTGAAAATTCTTTTCAGCCACTTTGTGCTCTGATTTAAGCAAATCATTCACTAGAATTGAGTCCCAAAAAGGACCAAGTGGAACTTGTGACCTTTGTCCTACTCCATTTCAGAAACAAAGGCTTACAACAACTTAAACCACAACTCGTGGAAACAAAAATCCAGTACAGACACATTGGTAAATTAATTAACTTTAATGCATTCCTCTGGACTTTTACATCACAATATGGTTACTGATCTTTTTGCATATGTCTTGCTTTTGAATATGAGATATCATTTAAACACATTGTATTAATTATAATTTAAAGTAAAAGCTTTCTTTTTCGGTTGGGGGGTATAGAAGCTCAGCCAAGCTATCTCCCCTGAAGACAGTATGATTCCTATCCTGGGCCCTGAAGAAGAAGTTCTGACTGAATCTGAAAAATCAGATGAACCAGGACCCTGTTTTTCAGATGGTAAGTGGAAACTTGATAGCAATATTTTCTGATATTTTGATATTATTTTGTTTTTTTTCCATTTTGGCAACATTATTAGTAGTACTTTTAATCTAAAATATACATTACTGTTCCAGGACCATGGATATAAAAGTTATATCCTGTAGCATGTTAATAAAAAATAATAATAATAGCTAGAATTTACATAGTGTTTGATAGTTTGCAAAGCAATTTACAGTGTACCTCATCTGGTCCTCATTACAACCTGTTAAATAGGTACTATCATTATCTTCATATCTTCTTGCATTTGAAGAAACTTAGGCATTGAAAGGTTTAATAGCTTGCTCAAAGTCTCACAAATATATATCTAAGGCAGATTTAAACTAGTTTTCCTACTCCATTTCCTGTATTTATCCACTTCTCCACCTAGCAGGATGTTCCTTCATTATAGGATAGTGACACTTTTGACCCAGTATTAGGAGAACATGTTCTGTGAATGATATTTCTACATGATAGTTTTGCATTGTTTCTCTCACATATTCTCACTTGGCTCCCTCTTTTGACTTTAAGTGTGTGGGAAATACCTGAATGGAGTTTATAGATAACTGAAAAATAAGGGGTTAATTGGAACAAACAAGGACTTTGGAATGGCTTTCCAGTTATCATTATGTTGCTCTAACTACTGAACTAACTAGTCACATATTGGAGCTATAACTAGTCATTCTTGCAACACAAATTCACTTGAGAGGGAGAACCTTGCCTCCCAGAAAGTCTGCCCTCTATAGTCTGATGTTTGGGAGGGAAGATGCAATTCAGGAGAATGGGGTTCCAATGTGGCAGAAACCAGGGGTTAGTTGTACGATAAATTGTACCTGAAGATTATGGTTTCCACAGGGACAAACCATCCCTCCCCCATGTTGAAAACCTAACGAAACACCCTGGATGTCTCATGTTTCTAGAGTCAATGCCACCGCACAGTTTGTAAGTAGCACCTGGTTTGAAGTCAGAATTTGAATCTTGCCTCAAATTTTTACCAGAGTATTACACTGGAAAATTCACTTAGCCTCTCTTGTGTCTCAGTTTGCTCATTCATAAAATATATATAATGACATTCATTCACAGGTTTATAGGGTAGATCAAGTAGAGTCATATATGTTAAGACTTTGCAAACTTTAAAGTGCTATATAAACACTAGCAATTACTAAATGATTATTAGTCCCAGTAGCATTAGAGATCACCAATCAGAAATTTAGACTGTCAGAATCAATGGGAATATCCATAAGATAGAAGGGAAAGGGCCCCAGGCCTAAAGTCTTTTGACTATAGACACCAAAAGACACAAAATAACAAAACCAAAGAACTCAAAAATTATTCATAGAATGGTGATGATGAAAATATAAACAAAAAGACCCTGGATGGACTGGCTAAGTAAATGGAGTCAGAATCAAAAAATTAAAGATATATAGGGGGCTTCATTAGCAAGAATGACAACTGAGAATTAGTATGTTCTAGTGGGTAGAATATTAGAATTAACTCAGAAGACCAAGTTTTAAATCTTATTTCTTATCCTTATTAGCTATGCGGCTGTGAGTAGGTTAAATTTCTCTGAACTTGATCCCTCATTTTTAAACTGGACTAGACAATCCTTTTATTACCTACCTCACAGAGCTATTGTGAAGAAAATATTTTGTGAAATGAAATATGATATATTCATGAGTCTTTTTATTACTATATGATTATTTTGTTCTTTTTCTCTGTACTACATACTCATAAAATGTTCTTGCATTGAATTTTTCTTCTATGCTTGCACAAACAAAAGCAATGCCAACAAGTTAAAAGGCAAAACAACAAACTAGAAAAAATCATATGCTGATATTCCTGTTCTAAATGATCCCAACATTTATTCAGTGTAATTGTATTATTTCACTACTATTCCTTGTTCTAGTAATAACATAGAAATTTATAATTATGATTATAACATGCATCTTTATTTTGACCATGGGTTGAAAACATTCATCAGTTTGATAGTGTACTGTTCTATTCTGTGACTAGATGTGTGGAATTTGAGAAGGGGAGAAGTAATGTTATGTTGACAATAACTTACATAATATTGCGTATAATAGAGGAATTTTGCAGAGAGGCCATAAATTTTCCAAGTAGATGGCAAGGAGCCAGTCATATACAAAAGGAGCTCACTTAACTTTCCAAGTTGTTTTCATGACCCACTCTACAACAGTGTTAATGCTAAGTTGAATCACTGAAAATCTATCACCTATTTTAAGTTGAATTGAGTTTTTAAAAATAACAATATTCTAAATGAAAAATAATTTATAACATCCTGTTCAAGACTCAAGATAACTCTGAATAAAAAATGTATGGCTTTCTTTTGTTACTGTGCCTAATGTAGAAGAGAAGTCTGACAAAATAAAAAATAAACTAACACCTAAAAAATGAGAAAAGAATAGACCACCTAGAGCAGTGGTTCCTGAGCTTTTTTGGCCTACCACCCCCTTTCCAGAAAAAAATATTATTTAGCCCCCTGGAAATTAATTTTTTAAAAATTTAATAGCAATTAATAGGAAAGATAAATGCACCTGTGACCATTACCACCCCTCTGGATTGCTGCAGCACCCACCAGTGGGCAGTGGCGCCCACTTTGGGAATCACTGACCTAGAGTCACTATGAAGACATGATTTCCATTCAGAAGAATTTATTATTAGAATAGCCTAATAAAACCAGCCATGAGAAATACAACTTTTCCAAATAAAATCCCTTTAAATTGTTGGTAAGATTCCCTGTTCAAATGTAATGGGGCTTACTCTGTTCTGAAAACCATGCCAGGAAATGATGGAACAACATACCAAATTTTCCAGATTGAAGATAAGATAGCATGAGGAGGAAAAATTGAATTTGTGAAGACCTATCTTTGAAAAAATAGAAAACAGAGAATTAATGAACTGAATATACATTTTTAAACTAAAAAAAATCAACAAACCCAAGAAAAGGGGGAGTCAGAAATTTTGAAAACTAAAGGACAAATAGATTTGAAAACAAGACTATATAAATGATAAACAGTTCTTTAAATAAAAGCTAAGAAAATTAATAAACTTCTAGGAAACCTGTTTAAAAATAAGAGGAAAGAAAATAAAATCATACAAATAAAAACTAGACAAGGAGAGATTACATAAGAGAAGAAATAAAAGAAATCACCAGAATTTAGTTGTATGTCAGAAAAAAACCAGAACATTAAAAAAGAGATTATCTACAAAAATACAATATTTTCAAATTACTAGATCAAAAAATTGGGTCATAAACAATACAAATGGATAAAAATAAATTTTACTAGTTATAAAGGAATTACCAAAAGGAAAAGGAAAAGCTTTCAAGTTTTTAATAAGAAACTGAAAACTAAATTAAAATACTATCACTCTCAAATCCGAAATTGGTGGCAAAAATAGTGAACATAATGGACTGATGGGTTGGGTAGGATATGTGATGCCAATGAGACTGAGAAAGTAGGTTTGATCCCTTCTGAAGCCATTTATGTTTGTAAAGGAGAAAAATCTATTCCATGATCCTAGACCTCAACCAGATCCATCTCACTCACAAATGCAGATCCTCTGATGTAGGGGAATAAAGCCAAGAGGGGATGGATAGTTTAGCAGAAACCCATTTTCATTCCTGGAAAAAGCACTCATGACTGATGTCTTATGGATATAAGCCAACATCATATTTGTCTACAAAGGATGTAATATATCAAACAGATCTTTGTGAATTATTCCTTTGAGCATTTTAAATTTTAAGAAATATATTTCCACATAAAAAAGAAAGTCAAATACATTTGTTCTGGTTTACAATGCAAATTATCTCCAAGGAATCTAAGAAGTTGAAGAACAGTTAATTCATGAAAGAACTTTTCTTTAAAAAAGGTCAAAATGTATTTTACTATTCCTATTGTAAATCTTGGTCATCAGATGAAGAAGAATTTTTCTCATTTTAATGCCAAAGAAACCAAAGGAAGAACTCTCACTACCTAAAATATTTTCACTGTTTTATCATCTCTTCTATCAATGCCCTCATTGATATGTATTTTTTAATATTCTGACAAAGTTTGGAAGTTTCTTGAACATCCAAATGATGTAGAAGAAATGGACTCTTCAAAATTCGTGAGGGATGTGGCTACCCAAGAAGTCTGTCAAAATAGAAACTAATACCTGAAAAAAATGGGAAAAGGATGATTCACCTAGAGTCACTATGGCGACATGATTTTCCATTCAGGGAGATAGTTATCATGGACTCAGAAGAAAACAGTGCTGATACAATATGGGAGAAATATAACTCAGGCAGATCTTAGTGATGAATACTTCTTTAATGTTGGAAAATAAAAGTGGATGGAACTGGGACAGGGAATTGGCTCAGTGAATAGAGAGCCAGACCTGAAGATTGGAAGTCCTAGATTCACATATGGCTTCAGACCCTTTCTAGCTGTAAGAATTTAGACAAGTCACTTAACCCAGTTATCTACCCCTCACTCAGTACTGATTCTAAAACAGAACATAAGAGGGTTTTTTTAATGGTGGATGAAATTTACAGGAAAAAAATATTGAAAGTAGCAGATCGTTTTTTATAATGAAGATGGAAGGAAAACTTATGCGATTAAAATAGCTTTGCAATAATATTTAAACGAGTAGTCTGATATAGTTCATTCTAGAAAAAATTCTAGCTTCGATAGTGAAAATGCTAACATATAGATATAGACATAGATATATAATATGCATTTTACAATAGTTGGTAGACATTTAAAATTTTCTATCTGATTACATTGGGATTATTTTCAAGAAAAATGAAACTTTTTTTTCTTCCTCAAAATTGCATTTCAAAGGAATTTTTCTCACATGTTGAGGACCAATAATCCCCTTCCACTATATGTAAAATGCACAAGTATCTATATTATACATATTAGCATTTTAAAGACAACCAAATTAACTTTGGCATAGGTTCTTGGACTGAGAATCAAGAAGACCTGAGTTCAAATACTTTCTCAAACATTACTAGTTGTTTGATCCTAATCTCTCTCAGTTTCAGTTTCCTTCCTCATTTGTAAATTAGGGATATTAATAATAAAAAGAGATGCTTTTCAGGGTTATTATAAGGACCAAATGGAATAATTTATGTGAGGTACTTTGCAAGTCTTATTGAACTATATAAACACTGAACATTTTTATTGGAATATTAAATAAATATTCAATTGGTAGCTAAAAAGCATGAAAAAGTGATATATTTTTTTAAATCATCAAAGAGTCTGCTGTAAGATTGAGGGAGGTACCCCACAGAAACCTAGTACTGATATGAGTGGCTTTTCTAAGGCTATGCCAACAGAACAGAGGCTCTCCCAACTTTTACCAACCTGGAATGTCTTCGTGGTACAGGGCCAGGAAATGCATATATTTTTACTTTTGCTTCCAAAAACATAACTTGTTAATCACAGATAGAGCTAAAGTTGCTGAGCTAATGAGGTGAATAAGTAAATGTACTGCAGTAACGTTGGCTGTCAGTCTAACTGCTAAAGCGTTATTAACTTATTATCAGAAGAGTGACCACTAGGAAATGAATTATTTTACAAGTGATGAAAGAGATAAGAAATGTGAAATGACACTGAACCTTTGCTCCTACTGCTTCCACAATAATAGTAGTAGAATTGTGAAAGAAGAGCAATTATTCTTTGTAAATCTATGGCCTCTCATTCAAAAAGATATGATAGAAGATCTAGAGAGATAAACTCTAGAACATATAAGAGTGATTTATTTTTAAATCTTTATAGAATTTTACTTGTATATATTTTTTCTCCTGACAATGTCGTTTTTGCTAGGTTGCATACAATGGTTTCCTTTCTGTGGAACCAGTGTGAAGTCTAAGAGAGGAAGGATCTGGTGGAGCCTAAGGAAATCTTGCTACTGGATAGTAAAACACCATTGTTTTGAAATGTTCATGTTTCTCATCATCTTGCTCAGCTGTGGTACTCTGGTAAGTGAAATAGCAAGCAGGGGCTATATTAATGGAAATATAATCTTTCAAATTTCACCTTCTAAAAAAATTATAATGGCAAATTGATTTTTCTCAGAAAATTAATTGCAATATTAATTGGAAAGTCATCCTGGCAAGTCTTTATCCAGTTATTTTTAAAACAAAACTATTTTGTAATTCTTATGAAAGAGATCTGGATTGATTAAACAATTAAATGGATTCAGCCCTATAGCAGGAAGTCTCACCAGTGGAGTACACCAAGGATCCGTGCTGTTTAAAACTTTCATCCATTATTAGCATAGATGTCATGCTCAACAAAGGGATGAGTTACACATTGAATGACTGAGATTGTAGCTAAAAATGATGCTATTGCCTTTTCTGTGACCAGTAGTCAGTAGTCTTTCTCTCCTCAAATTATCATTCATTTATTTATTTGCATATGATCATATGCTCATATATTAAAATCCTAGAAGGGATATTAAAGATGAGTGGTCTAATTCAATATTTTTCATTTAACAAATGAACCTGAGGACCAGGGATGGTAAATTACTTACCAAAGGCTATATAAGAAGTAAATACAGGGCTTTATTAACTTGATACAAGATCCTCAAATATATAATTTTCTCCTAATAAAACATATAAACCTCTTAAGGGAGGAAAATTGATTTCTTTGTCTTTGTATTCCTATAACTTAACATTATGCTTTTATATAAATGATTTTAAAATTTTTGTTAAAATAAATAGAATTGGACAAATTTGTGATCTTTCAACACTCTTTCTGTCTGTGCTTTTGGTGAACCAGGAGAAATAGTTTTAGATAACTAGCTGAGGCATTATCTTCCACCCTGAAACTAGCAACAAAATAAGAGGATGATTAAACCTCTGATCTTAGACTCACTACCACAATGTCGTTACCAAAATTCACATTTTTTTTCTTTTACTGTCAACCACAAGTTACATATGCATTGAAACTTTTATTATATTTTATTCTTCCACAGACTTTTGAAGATATATACCTTGAAGAGAGAATGATCATCAAGAGTATACTTGAATACACTGATAATATTTTCACTTACATATTCATTATAGAAATGCTTCTCAAATGGTTGGCATATGGATGTAAAGGATATTTCAGTAATATTTGGTGTTGGTTGGAATTCTTGGTTGTCAATGTATGTAAATTTAAAGAAATTTTAAATGTTTCAAATGTTATTATTATTCAAAAGTGAATTTATAATTAGCAATTCCACACATCCTTAGCTCGACCTATGGTTTTAATGATGTGGGGGAAACTAATTACAAAAATTCCTTCTGCCAATGTGGATGAATAACTTAGTGTTTGGGGAGTTGCCTGAGAGCAATGAAGAATTAATGAACTGGGGGGCAGCTGGGTAGCTCAGTGGAGTGAGAGTCAGGCCTAGAGACAGGAGGTCCTAGGTTCAAACCCAGCCTCAGCCACTTCCCAGCTGTGTGACCCTGGGCAAGTCACTTGACCCCCATTGCCCACCCTTACCAATCTTCCACCTATGAAACAATACACCGAAGTACAAGGGTTTAAAAAAAAAAAGAATTAATGAACTGCTTCGGCACACATAAATAATATATATCAGAGCTTAGACTTGAATGTAGGTCTACCTGGTTTTAAGAAAAAACTTCACTATACCAAACTCAGTTCTATTGTTAAATAAAATGGAGACAAAATGTAATATTGCTTGTCATCTACCTTGTTCATATTTGTGTACTTGTTTGGGTAAACTCACTAATGAAATCATAGACTCTAAGAGTTATGTTACCTTAGAGAATATCAAGTCAAGCCCTTTCCCAAAGCATGAGTCATCTCTAAGCAATCTTAGTAAGTAAACTTTAACTTTTTGGAGACTTTCAAGTATAGGAATTCACTATATCTTAGGACAACCAATTCTATTCTTGATAGTTCTAACTATTGGAAAGTTAGAATACTTTCCCTTACATTTAACTAACATATAACTTCTTATTACTTCAATCTATTGATCCTAGTTATGTACTCTTGGACCACTACTTATTTCAATCCATCAGTGAACATTTATTAAGTATCCATTATTTGCCAGGTACTTGAAATAGCCAAATGTCATATCCACACATATCCAGCTCTCCACTAAAGTCTTTTCTTCTCGAGACAAAATATTCTTGGTCTTTTCACCATCCTGGCTACCTCCCCTCTTCCTTCCAGATATGCTCCAATTTATGAATTTCCCCCTTCTAAAGTGAAGCAACTTATTATCATAATGGGTATTAAAGGGCTTAGATTCAGGAAGAAATTAGTTCAAATTCTGCCTTAGTCACTCACTAGTTTATTGACACTGGAAAACTTATTTAACCTCTCCTAGCCTCAATTTCCTTATCTCTTAATTTTTATTAAATTTGTGAAATGAGTACCTTCTTATAATGATTTTAGTCACTCCAGAGAGGCAATATGGAGTAATAAAAAGCAACAGTGGGGAAAGGATTCAAGAGTCTAGTCTCTAATTACAAATCTGTCATAACTGATTATGGAACTCTATTTTGTAAAATAAAATGGTAGAGTGGATTTTTCTTATCTATTCCAGGACCTTAAAGCTCTAGGATACTAAAGACTTATCCTCGCCTTTTCCCTGGGAAGTAACATAATATAGGTTGTGTGTGTGTGTGTGTGTGTGTATATATATATATATATATATATACTAAATGTTTCCATGTTCATCATGTTGTGATACAAGACATATATTGATTACACTAGAGAAAAATTAATGGAAGAAATAAAATAGGGAATGGTAGGTTTCAGTCTGTATTCAGACTCCATCTGTTCTTTCTATGGCAGTGGATTTCTGTTTTGCTATGAGACCCCTGGAGTTATCCTGGACCCTTGCCTTGTTGATAATACTGAAGTCATTCATAGTTGATCATCTTATATTACTACTGTAATTGTGTACAACATTCCACTTGGTTTTATAAACATTTGATGCATTACAAAAGGACATTCTAAGTTGTTATTCTCTAATGATTTCAGTGTTTACATGAATTATTTTCTTAACATCTTCATCATAAATGTTTCTATTATTTTACAGACAAATTTGACAAAATGAATATGAATTTCTGTTTGTTTTCTCTACAGGTCTGTTTTTTTTCCTTGCTAAGCAATTATCTAGGATACTCAGAATTTGCTGCTCTGAAATCCCTCCGAACACTAAGAATTTTATCCGTATTCAAAAGAGTAAGGGTAAGAAAAATAAATGAATTTCCTACAGTAATCTATCTATGGAAAAAATGGGCACAAATTAGTCTTTCTAATAACAATGAATTCAGTCAAAATATTCACTTGAAATACAAAAAAGAAAAACAAAAGACAACCCACGCCCAAGATAAGCTCACAATCTAATGGGAGAGACTGTATGAAAACATCCATGTACTAACAAAGTATATACAGGATAAAGAGGAAATGGTCAACAAAAGGGAAGTTCTAGAATTAGGAGGAATTGGAAACGGTTTCCTATAAAAAGTAAGATTCTAGTTGGCACTTGAAGGAATCCAGAGAAGTCAGGAGGCATACTATATCCTACTTTCTGTATACTTAGGAACAATAGATACAGCCTCTCCTTTAATGTTTAGACACAGGAAGATTTTTATGCAAAACTGTTTTCATTATTTAAATTTCATGTATTTATATATTATAAGACATATGTTCAATGTGGTCAAAAGGAAGATCTGATCATTGAAGGAGACATCTTAAAATTCAGAAGAAATTCCACTTATACTATTTAGTACTAATATGTTTTATTAATCAACAAGAATTTATTAGTTGTTATATGCTAGACATGCTAAGTACTGGGGAAACAATGACAATTTTTTTCTTGACTAAAACTTTCTCTTTCTGAAACATCTGCTTTGAAAAAGAAAACTGATCAATTAACTATTTTCTTCTCCATTTGATCCACAACTAGTATTGTGCAATTTTTCTCTGCATTGGCCAATGTAAATTTTTGGCTATTCAACATAGAGTCTAAGATGTTTAACTGAATCAGCCATCTGTTTATATGTACTTGTAGCAATGACTTCTATAATTCAAAACAGAGACTCTCAAGAAGAAAAATTAGCTTATATTACTTATTAGTGAAATATCACTTTTAAAGATTAAAATGAGATGGACAACTATATTAATCTCCTCAAACAAGATAATAATAAATCATACCCCTAAATATGATTAAAGTTAATTGAATAATGACTAAGGGTAGATTGTGGATACTAGATGTTAAGGGTTAATAACAGAATGAACTTCTGACTCATGATTGCCCTTTTGTGAAGGGTTTGGAAAACTCATTTGTTCTAGAAAGAATAAAGGTGTTTTCTTGTTTTGTCAAATAATAAATAATGAAATAATAAATTTAGGCAACCTAACAAATTTAACACATCTCTTATTATTTAACACTGACCACAACATATGCAAGTTAAATCACACAATATGTTGAAGTTAAGAATGTAATTAATTTGTATTATTCAACCTAGCAGTGATAGTGAATGGGTTTTTCATACAAAACCATTTTAAGAATCTATCCTTATCAAAATTCATCTTTAGCTTCTATAAATTATGTTTGGTTATTAAGACTCCAGCATCTCCGAGGTCTTCTAAAAAAAGTTATTGTTGTTAACTTACAAAATGAGAGTATTGAATGATTGATTTTGTATATGTCATAAAATCTTAAAAGACTCTGTTAGGTAGTACAAGCATTGCTATACTTCATCTCACTTTGGGTCCTAGACAGTCTCCAAATGTAAGGTAATGTTTATATGTTATACTGAACTAGAGAAAATAAGCAACCCATGGTAGAAGATGATTTAAAAATTATACCAAATTACATCTTTGATTTCTCTTATGCATAGTAGCTTAAATTTATAATTTCTAATGCTATTTCGTTTTTCATTTGATATATTGAAATTCATAAAATTTGTTCTCTTTCCTGGAAGGCAAAGATTTAATAAATTGATCTTGCTAAGTACAGTTTTCTTTGTTTTTTTTATTTATAGTTTCAAGATTATTTAAAATTTGACATATTTTCTCATATGGTGGAATTACAAGTTAAAAAGATTGGTCTTCCTGACTCTTATAGTACATTTGGCATTAGTCATTTTCAAATGATCAAATGAAAAAATCATTTAAGGATTTTTCTAACTCAAATTTTTGTTCTTTTATTTCTTTTCTAGGTGGTTTTGAATACATTAGTAAGGGAAATTCCATCTATCCTGAAAGTGCTTCTAGTCGGCCTTACGTTTTGGCTAATTTTTAACATTATTGGAGTAAATCTATTTGCTGGAAAGTTCTATGGATGTATTAATACCACAGCTGGTAAAATACTTTCCATGGATGATGATGTCCAAGATAAATCTGAATGTGAGATGCTTATGTACAATAGCAAAGATATGGTCCTCAGGAACACTAGTGGAGATGTGCAGTGGAAAAATGCAAAAATGAACTTCGATAATGTGAAAAATGGCTATCTTTCTCTCTTTCAAATAGTAAGTGTCTCTCATGGTTTTTTAAAAAATCTATATTTTGTGGCACATTAATGAGTAAAGAGAAAGCTTCTTATTTTTAATGTTTAATCATACAATGATAACCAAGTATGAAAGCAGAAATATTTTTTAAAGTATCTCATGAGAGTGCTTGCTTCGGCAGCACATATACTAAAATTGGAACAATACAGAGAAGATTAGCATGGCCCCTGCGCAAGGATGACACGCAAATTCGTGAAGCATTCCATATATTTAAAAAAAAAAGTATCTCATGAGATTTTTTTTTGGAAAAATGTGATTTTAGGGATAGAACAACTTGCTATAGTTACACATGATTGAATGCCGAACTCAAAATATATATCATTACATGGATCCAACCTGGAATAGCCTTAGTGGCCTCAGAAGCTAACTTTTTAAAAGTTAAAACATTAGTTTAGAAACATAATTTCATTGATATATGAACTAATGGAAAAAAAACCCAACTCTCCCCAATGCAAAACAGTAACTTTTTCTAATTTCAACAGTCATAGACAATTATCTGTAGAAAGATTAGGTGATTTGCCTACAGTCACTTAATTACTGTGTGGCAGATACATAGATTAGTTCCAGTTATTCCTGACTCCAAGGCCAGCTTTGTACCAAATATGTAATGCTGCTGTCTTAGAAAATATTTTATTTTTAACAATTATTTAATAAAAGGATGCAGTAGATCTACTTACTATATTAATGGATTAACACAAGCCTTGTAGAGATAGTTGATGTGGCAAGAGGGTAAAAACAAAAATTCGAAACCACGAAAAGGCAAAAAATAGAAGATAAATAAATGAATGAAATATTTTGGAAAAATAAAATAAAATCTTACATTTAGATTAAAAATCAATTACACAACGATAGGATAGGTGATGGTGTACCAGAAAATCAGCTCATTTGTAAAAGACCTGGAGGATTTAGTTGGTTATGAACTTAACAAGAGCAATAAATGGGACAACAGAGATACAAAATGCCATATAATCTTAGGTTGAATTATTGCTAACATCATTAACATCCTAATCAATGGGAATAATAGTTTAATGATTGGTCAAGTCCTCATTTTCAATATTGTTTTGAATTCTGAGTGCCACCTTTTTTCCAATTTTTATTTTTTCTAGGTTATACATGTATTATCACACAAAACACTTCCATATTATTCATTTTTGTAAGTGAATAATCTTAGTCAACCAAAACCCCAAATCATATACACAAATAAACAAGTGATTAATCATGTTTTCATCTGCATTTCTACTCCAATAGTTCTACTCCAGTAGTTCTTTCTTTCTCTGGAGGTGGATGGCATTCTTTTTCATAAGTCTCTCAGAATTGTCCTGGATCGTTGTATTGCTGTTAGTAGCAATTTCTATCACATTTAATTGTTCCACAATATTTCATTTATTGTGTGTAATGTTCACCTGGTTCTGCTTGTTTAATTAGTTCACAAAGGTCTTTCCAGCTCTTTCTGAAATCCTCCAGTTCATCATCTCTTATAGCACAATAGTATTCCATCACCATCATATTCCTCAGATTGTTCACCCATTCCCTAATTAAGTTATATCCCTTTAGTTTCCAATTCTTTCCACCACAAAAAGCACAGATATAAATATGTTTAGACAAACAGGTCCTTTCTTATTTTTTTAATCTTTTGTTGATATGGACCTAGTAGTGGGGTAACTCGATCAAAAGGTATGCATTCTTTTATAGTCTATGGGCATTGCTCCAAATTGTCCTCCAGAATGGTTGGATTAATCCACCAGCAATGTATTAGTGTCCCAATTTTGCCACATTCCCATGTGTTGTAATTGTGTTCATATATAATACCTACAAATTTGTCTTGGCAAACAGATTCCCAAATATTTTATATTATCTAGAGTGACTTTAAATGAAGTTTCTCTTTCTAATTCTTGCTGCTAAGTTTTGTTAAAAATATATAGAAATGCTGATGATTTATGTGGGTCTATTTTATATCCTGCAACTTTGCTAAAATTATTATTTCAACTGTTTTTTTAGTTGATTTTCTAGGATTCTCTAAGTATATCATCATATCATCAGCAAAGAGTGACAGTTTAGTTTTCTCAGTGCCTGTTTTAATTCTTTCCATTTCTTTTACTTCTCTAATTGCTACCACTAGCATTTCTCATACAATATTAAATAATAGTAGTGATAAAGGACATCCTTGCTTCACTCCTGATCTTATTGGGAAGGCTTCTAACTTATTCCCATTGCAAAGGATACTTGCTGAGAGTTTTAAACCAATACTACTTATTATTTTAAGGAAAGGCCCTTTTATTTTTATGCTTTGTAGTGAGTGTTTGCAATAGGAATGGGTATTGTATTTTTCAAAGACTTTTTCTGCATCTATTGTGGTAATCATGTGATTTCTGTTAATTTGATTATTGAAATGACGGATAATGCCAGTGGTTTTTCTAATATTAATCAAGCCTTGCATTTCTGGTACAAATCCCACCTGATTATAGTGAACAATCCTTGTGATGTATTGTTGTGGTCTCTTTGCTAGTGTTTTATTTAAGATTTTTGCATTAATGTTCATTAACTAAATTTGCCTATAATTTTCTTTCTCTGTTTTTCATCTTCCTGGCCTTGTGATCAGTGCTGTATTTATGTTATGAAAAGATATTGTTAGGACTCCTTCTTTGCTTATTTTGCCAAATAATTTGTATACTATTGGGATTAATTGTTCTTTAAATGTTTGATTGAATTCACTTGTGAATCTGTGTGGAGGCTTTTTCTTGTGGAGTTCACTAATGGTTTTTTCAATTTCTTTTTCTGAGATGTGATTATTTAAGTATTCTATTTCCTCTTTTGTTAACATAGACAATTCATATTTTTTGTTAATATTCATCTATTCCACCTAGATTATCAGTTTTATTGTCATATAATTGGACAAAATAGCTGCTAATAATTGCTCTAATTGCCTCACCATTAAGGTGAAATCACCCTTTTCATTTTGGATATTGACAATTTGATTCTCATCTTTATTTTTTAATCAAATTAACCAATACTCTGTTTTATTTGTGTGTTTTTTCATAGAACCAGCTCCTAGTCTTATTAGTTCAATAGTTCTTTTACTTTCAATTTTATTAATTTCTCCTGTGACTTTTAGGATTTCCAATTTAGTCTTTAACTGGGAATTTTTATTTTTTTTCTGGGCTGTTTTTTTTAAGTTGCATCTCTGATTCATTAATCTGCTTTTTCTCTACATTATTGATATAAGCATTCAGGAATATAAATTTTCCCTTGAGTACTACTTTGAATATGTTTCATAGATTTTGATATGCTGTCTCCTCATTATCATTCTCTTTAGTGAAATCAGTGAATGTTTCAGTGATTTGTTTTTTGACCTACCAGTTTTGAAAAATTAGATCTAGTTTCCAAATTAATTTTTAATTGGCCTTTCCATGAACCCTTATTGATTATAATTTTTATTGTATTATGATCTGAAAAAGTTGCATTTTTTATATCTGCTTTTCTACATTTGGTTATGAAGTTTTTATACCTTAGTATCCGTTTAATCTTTGTATAAATACCATGTTCTGCTGAAAAGAATGTATAATCCTTTTTATCTCTAATCAGTTTTCTCCAGCTATCTTTTAAATCTATTTTTTCTAACATTTCATTCACTTCCCTTATTTCTTTCTTATTTATTTTGATTGAATTTATTTAATTCTAATAGGTGAAGTTTGAGGTCTCCCACTAGTATACTTTTACTATCTATTTCCTACTATCTCACTGCTATACCATTTGGTGCATATATGTTAAATACTGATATTTCTTCATTGTCTGTACTACTTTTTATCAAGATGTAATTACCTTCCTTATATCTTTTCATCAGATCTATTTTTGCTTTAGCTTTGTCCAAGATTGTGTTTGCTAGCCCTGCTTATTTTTTGTCTCAGTTGAAACCCAATAGATTCTGCTCCAGCCTCTTACCTTTAATCTGTGTGTCTAACTGGCTCAGAAGTATTTCTTATAAATAACATATGACTGGATTCTGATTTTGAATCTGCTCTGCTAACCACTTCCATTTTATGGGTGAATTCATCCCATTTACATTCACAGTTATGATTACAATATCTGTATTCCCCTCCATCTTGATTTCCTCTATTAATCCTTCCCTTTCTCCTTTCACTTTTTCCCTCCACACCAATGTTTTGCTTCTAGTCATTCCCCCCCATTCTCCTTCCCTTATATTACTCCCCATTCCCCACCACTCCCTTTCTTATTCCACTTCTAATTCTCTATAGTGTAAGATAGAATTCTATACCCTAGTGAATCTCACTATTTTTCCCACTTTGGCCCAATTCCAATGAGTGTATGGTTTAAGTATTACCCTTTACCACCCTCATCTTCCTTTCTACTAAAATAGTATTGTCCACACTCTGTACCTCTTTATGTAATATAATTTACCCAATTTTACTTCTCTCTTCCCATTTCTCTTAGTACAATCCTCTTTTTCACTCCTAGTTATTTTTGATACCTAGTTATTTTGATCCTAAACAGCTTACTACCACATCCACTGTGTATGTATATGCCTTCTAGCTACTATAATAATGATAACAGTTTTTAAAGTTACAGATATTTTTCCATATAGGAATATAAGCAATTTGACCTGATTGAAGCCCTTATTTTTTTCTTTTTCTTATTTGCCTTTTTATGCTTCTTTTGAATTTTATACTTGGACATCAAATTTTCTATTTAAGTCTGGTCTTCAGAAATGCTTGGAAATCTTCTGTTTTATTAAATGACTATACTTTCACCTGAAAGACTATAGTCAGTTTTGATATTTGGGTGATTCTTGGTTTATAACCAGTTCCTTGCCTTTTGGAATATCATATTCTAAGCCTTTCTAGTCCTTCTAATGTGGAAGCTGCTATATCCTTTGTAATCCTGACTGGAGTGCCATGATATTTGAAATGTTTCTTTCTGTCTACTTTTTTTCTCTTTTTTCTCTTTGGCCTGGAAACCCTTGAACTGGACTATAATATTCCTGGGAGTTGTCATTTGGGGATTTATTTGCAGGAGGTGATTTGTAGATTCTTTCAGTTTCTATTTTACTCTCTTGTTAAAGAATATAGGGCTGTTTTCCTGGATAATTTCTTGTACTATGATGCCTAGGCATTTTTTTTTTGGTCATGACTTTCAGGTAGTTCAATAATTTTTATGTTGTCTTTCCTAGATCTATTTTGTAGGTATGTTATTTTTTCAATGAGATATTTCATATTTTCTTCTGCTTTTTCATTCTCTTGATTTTGTTTTATCTTTTCTTGATGTCTCATAAAGTCATTAGTTTCTATTTGCCCAATTACAATTTTTAAAAACTGAATTTCTTTTATGACCTTTTGATCCTCCTTTTCCATTTGGTCCATTCTACATTTCATGCCACTCTTTTCTTCATTGCATTTTTGTGCCTCTTTTTCTAGTTTTCCAGTTTTGCTTTTTAAGCTGTATTTTTTTCTTTTTGGATTACTTTCATTTTTTCCCCATTTTTCTTCTACCTTGTGATAATTAGATTACGTCTATACTGTCTATCTTTAGATTTAATCACCAAAGGTGAGAGCACCTTCCAATTCTGGGAGGTCCTAACCCACATGTGCTAGAGTGGGTAACGAATCAGAATCAACGGACTATCCCCTAAGCATTCTATGAGAAAGCATCTATTGTGATTGGACACTCAGGCTAGGGGAAGGCACTAGAAGTGACGCATATGTGACCACTATAAAAGAGGGAGTTGAGTGAGTGAGGCAGCTGGTTTGGTGAAGAGGACCTGAGGGAGCTTTGCTGGTTTATGACCGAGACTGTTCCACGTGGTGAGTTTAAAGACTGAATCTTTCTGAACTTCTATTAAGAAACTTCCTTTTATAGACTCTGTGAATGAAGTTTGCTCCATTTACCTCTGGGCCTCAGGCCCTTTAACCCTAGGCTGAGGGTTAAGATCTATCTGGACTAATCAGTGGGATAGATTCTTATCTCCTTACTTCCTCTCTCTCTTCTTATGTAAATAAATTTCCATAAAAGTCAATTTTGATTTGAGATTATTCTTAATTGAGGATTGATAATAGTTCAATCCTCTGGCAACCATCTTTAATATATTGAACCCATAATATCTCTTTTTCACCCTTACAATCTGTCTAATTTAGTTTTTTGAAATTCTTTTTTAGTTCTTCCAGAGCTTAAGACAATTCCCATATAGTTGTTGTTGTTGTTGTTGTTTTTTTAATTTTTGCTTGTGTTTTTTTAGATCTCACCATCCACTATTGGTTCTGTGCTTGAGAGTTAAGAGTTTCTTTTGATGTTTGCTCATTTTCTCAGCCTTTTTCTTTGCCTGTAGACTGGGAATCCTGAAAGCTGTTTGCTGATTCTGTATCCTCTGCTGCTAGCTTGCAGGGTTCTACACTGTGAGTTATTTTCCTCTGGGGCTAGGTCTTCACTCTAGCAGACTTGAAAGTGACCAGCACTGTGGACTTCCAGGCCTCACTGTGTCTTGGTGGCAATGCCTGGCACTTGAATGGGTGGGCCTAAGGTGCTCTTGTGTTGGTGTAGCCTGAATCCTGGGATACCAAAGTATACCTATGGCCCAGGCACAGAATATGGTGCAATTGGTGTGCGAGTGCTTGGCCAGCACTTCTTGGTGTGCAGTTTTGCTTCTCATTTTCCCCTAATCCCATGAAAAGCAAATCTCTCTGCCTATCTTTCAAGTTGTATTCAGGGGAAGAGCCCCCTCACTTTGTCTTATTGTTGGTTTTTGACCCCTGTTATTTTCAGGCACTTTTTAAAGATTGGTTTGGAAGGATAATCAGCACTTTTTTGACTTTTATTGCTACTAAGCCACTATCTTGGCTCTGCCCTCCGAGTGCCACCTTTTAAGGAAGATATTAACAATGGAATGACCCAGTAGTGAGGAAACTTTAAACAATATCTTGGGAAGATAATTTATGATTACTGAATACAAAAATTGGTTCATATGAGTTTCAGAACCTTTCTTCTTCACCCCCACCTTCTATATAACATTAGCATCAAATGAAAATTGAACCTCTCATTCATAGCGAGGAAGGGTAAAATACAAATGCACATACATACACACAAGCACATCATTACAGACATTTGGCAATGTGATGAAGAAACATATAAGCAAGGGGCTATATATGGCAAACTGAGAATTAGCACCATTATATTTACAACTGACTTCATTGTACAGCCAAGGTATCCTGGCAGAGAGAACTAAATTTAGAATAGGAGAAAAGAGTAATAAAATGGGGCACTAAAAGAAGGGACTTTGTTGCATTTACTCTTTTTTTTTTTTTTTGAATGCTGCCTACTTTTTTTTTAATTTATTTTTTATTTTTTTTAAATTTTTTTTAACATTTATTAATATTCATTTTTAACATGGTTACATGATTCATGCTCCACCTTTCCCCTTCAACCCCCCCCCC
>NC_058132.1:257456983-257475679 GCF_016433145.1 Gracilinanus agilis
CCCGGAGCTGCTGATGACTCGATGGGTGCCCCAAACTTGCTCTATTTCTTTTTAGCTGGGTTCGGAGCTATAGGTGAGTGTGGAGGGGGTGGGGGTGGGGCGGTTGCTCAGCTCGCGATTGAGTGAGAGCCCTTTTTAGCCTGGAACTGTCTCGATTCCACGTACCTTCCACGCTGTGCCCTGTTGTGGGGTTCCTCCGTTCGTCTGGACTTGTTTTTATGTCCCCTTGAGGAGTTTTGTGTGTTTCGGTCAGGAGAGGTTAAGAGCTGCTTCTTACTCTGCCGCCATCTTAACCCAGAAGTCCCATTTACTCTTTTTTTAACTAAAATTTTATTTTATTTTTTTTTTTAACTTTTTCACATAGAGGTACACTAATTATTGAAGAATAATCTAGCATCCATATTAGTCGTAATTCATGAAGAATTTAGTAAGAACAACCAAATTTTCTAAAGCTCGTGGATGAAGGGTGATAGATCCTTACTAAGCCATGTCCTGGAGTCACTCTCAAGGTCATCAAAGTAGGATTTTGATTGAGGATTTTACTTTTAAAAGGAAATGGAAGATCTTTTTATTTTTTTAATAAACACAATTTTAATTCTATAATCTTAGCAATCAGCAAAGCATAAGCGTAAAGCATTTTAGGTTTAATATGTATTTCACTAGTCTTAAAATCATTCCATAAACTATAAACTCACTATTAACTGCTTAGGGAGTTAAAAAGGAGGATTTTAGATACTTTTGTGAATTATCAATAGATTCTTGTTTGTTAATTACTCACCCCACACCTTTAATACTTCCCTTTATTCTATTGAATATCTTATCCTTCTAAACCCTAATATTGGATTGCTTACACCTTTCTCTGCTTTTGTTTCTATTTGTGAGCTATTGAACAGTATAGAGAATATCATAATGCCATGTTGACTATATCCACTATGACTTTATGTTATGTAATTTGTTATGTAATGTTATATAATTTGAATTGGTTGTCACTGCAAGAAAACAATACCTCCCTATTTGACTCACTATTCCACTCAGCTTTTCTTAACTTTTTTCATCCCTTCTCAAACCTATCATGGACCTCCTACTCTAATCTGTCAGCTAAGAACTGAATATTGCCCCATATTTTACTGAAAAATGAATTGAAGTCATTCACTCAATGAAGAGGAAAATTTCTTTCCTCATCTCTAACTTGTGGCTTCCCTGTTTTCCTTCAAGTTCCAGTGAAAATTCCAAATTTTACAAGAAACTTTTCCTGGAACCCATTAATTCTACTGCCTTCTATATGTTGATTTTCTCTAATTTATCTTGTCTATATATTGTTTGTTTATAGTTTAGTTGTGTATTGTCTACCCCCATTATACTATGAGCTCCTTATTTGTTCATTTATTTGTGGGGATTTTATTGCCTTTCTCTTTATCCTCAGCAACTAAAAGAGTGTCTTGAATACAGTCTATGCTTAATAAAACCTAGTTGACTTGATTTGTCATTAACTAAGTTTCTTTTTAATAATGGGTTCCAGAGACAAATTTAACAAATGTCATATTTGCAGGCTACATTTAAAGGATGGTTGGATATCTTGTATTCAGCTGTTGATTCTACTTATGTAAGTATCTTACTTAAAAATAATCAGTCACATTTATGTAGCACTTTATAGTTAACAAAGTATGTTCTTTGAATAATATAACCATGGAAAAATATTCTAAATCAATTAAGTAAATAAACTTAGAAAAAAACAAAAACCAAACAAAGTAAAAACAAAGCATGTTCTTCAAAATAACTCGGTAGGGAAGTTAGTGTAAGAATTAATATCACTATTTTAGAGGTTAGGTAACTGAGACTCATAAAAAGTATTTTGGCCAAGGTCACAAAGCCAGGAACCAGTTGGAGCAAGGCTGAAGTCAAGGTCTTCTTATGTCAAATTAAATTCTCTTGTCATTCCAACATACTATCTCACTTCTGTCTGAATTTGCATGTCTAAATAAAAGGAAATGATATTTTAAGGACTTAGCATAGTGTTTTTCATATAATTTGTTAATAAATGTTTATTGATGGGCTCATTATTGATTTATTAACCATATTATTAAATATTAAATTAATCTTCAATGTTAAAATAACTACTTACATTTCATTTAATAATAAATCCAGGGCAGCTGGGTAGCTCAGTGGATTCAGAGTCAGGCCTAGAGACGGGAGGTCCTAGGTTCAAATCCGACCTCAGACACTTCCCAGCTGTGTGACCCTGGGCAAGACACTTGACCCTCATTGCCCACCCTTACCACTCTTCCACCTATCAAAAAAAAATAATAAATCTACTTAATTTTAAACTAGTATTAATTAAATATTAAATTATTAAATTTATTTTCCATTATTAAATTCTATTCCTTTGATGTTTCTTCCTTTCCCTTCCTAAAGAAAAACTAATAACTAATAATTATAAAACATTTAATATCCTTAGTGCACTTTTCTCAGAATGACTCTTTGAGGTAGATAGTATATGTTATCCCTAGTTGAAAATAAGGAAATTCAGCCTTTTAAAATTAGGATGACCTTTCTTTCTCACAAAATTAGTCTATGTCACAGTCAGGATGCAGACTATGGTTTCATGACTCCAAGGTCACCATTCTTCTTCTACACTGTGTTATGCCTTTTTTAGATATTCAAGCCTATTAAGTGTGTGCGTTGCCTGATTGGCCTCTTGAGTAGTATGGCAAAGTCTGTGGATCATGCCTCAGAATTATATTTTAAAATAATTGAGAAACATAATAAACTTAATTCAGAATTTAATAAAATGAATGATGATTTTTTTTCTCTGACCAAATTTATTTACCTTCTAAAAGCTTGCACCAGACTTCCATGGGGTCTGTGAACCTAAGGCTAAAAACCTCTATTCTAGATTATGAACCTTTAAAAATACTTAAAAGCAAAATAGTGGTTCCTAGATAATGGGGCAGAAATATGATTTCCAAGATAAGTATAGGCATTTTCTAATTCAAAATAAAGGACCCCACCTAACCAGTTTCAATATATTGTTAATGTTTGCTAATTTTATAGGTAGGAAAATCACCTCGATATGAGTACAGCTTCTACACAGTTTTTTACTTCATCGGCTTTATAATCTTTGGAGTGTTCTTTCCACTTGTTCTCTTCATTGGTGTCATCATTGATAATTTAAAACAACAAAAAAAGATAAGTATTATCTTTATTATTCACTGACTTAAAATTCTAAGTTCTGGCACACCTTGGGGTCAATGGAAAAACGAACGATTAAGGTAGGAGATGATAGCAGAGTGAATGTCCCCTGGGTGGCCCTTGCAAAGGAAGAAGGGTGAACATTTGGCCCATGGACATGATGTATGAAAGTGAGTGGGCTTGGGAAGATTTAAAAAACCTAGGCAGGAAAGCACTGCTCTCTCTCTCTCTCTCTCTCTCTCTCTCTCTCTCTCTCCCCTTCCACAACAGAGATGAGATAACCATACTGCTACTGCAGTAAGAATATATCTTAGGCACCCAAATGGAGAATCAATCCTATTCATATTATTCTTTCCTTAATGGAAATATATCTTTATATCTTCTCTCTATAATTTTTTACTCTCTTATTTTATTAATAAGTGCTTATAACTCTGGCCAGACCCCTTTTTATTCCTAAGATGTGAAATCATTCTAACATTAGAGATGCCAAATAAAGAATTCAATCCAGGTCCTTGAGGAGTTATATTTTATGCAGGAAGATACTTCATGTACATAAATGGGTATAAAACAAGAAAAAGTATAATTGGGCAAAAGAGATATCTAAAAAAATTTCTTTGGAAAGGTCTGGGAAGGGATATATCATTGACATCTGGGAAAACTAAGAGGAGTTCCATGGAAGAGGTAGCACTTGAACTGGACTTAAAGAAACAAAATATAACAATTAAAAAGTCAGAAATGGAAACTTTGAAGAATAAACCTTATTCTTTTTAACAAAAAGAAAAAAATTTCCCACTTAAAGTCCTGTGGCATCTTTCACATTTATAATTGTTCAACAATCTCCACTACCAATTCAACTCTCTTTTCCTTAAAACTATCTCAAAATCCCCTGATGCAATTGAGGATGCATTGAGACTGGATCTAGGGACTAGTACTCATTGAAAGCATTTACATGGTGATTTCATAAAAACTACCAAGTATTAGATATGAATTCCATATTAACTATTTTTATTGTTATTTTAAATGTCATAGTCTAAAATCATTATCCTGGATAGATAAAATAGAAGCCAAGTAGGACGTGAATAGTTCTGTAGTCTCTATGAGAGATCCACTAAAGCCACATTAAGAGCAGTGAGGGGCTGAGAGAGGGATAATCAACCAAAGTAAAAGCTGAAGAGAATTTTAAGTCAGTGAGACCCAAAAGAAACACATTTAATGATCTTATTTGTCCCTGAGAAAACTTTTAGTTGACCCTTGATAGCAAAAGGCAGATGATAAGAGCTTTGTCATCTTTGAAAACTAAGGGGGACAGAATATAAGAACCTTTTAGAAGCCCTAACACTCAAAAAATCATTAACCTAGATATTTCACCTCATAAAGGTGCCATCTGTCTAATTCAATACAGCAAATATTTAAGTACATATTACATGCAGAACACTGTGCTAGGATCTAGGAGATATATAAATTTTAGATAGCATTTAGTTAACACCTCATGGACTTTCTATTTTTAGAAGGGAATTATGAAACAAAAGGAGGAAATTATATAGTGATATATACTAACATATTTAATAGTTGACTGTCTAGTGAAACCCAATAGCAAATAGAAAATGAAGATAAAGTGTTTCTCAATCTGGGGCAGCTACATAGAGGGATAGAGCACCAGTTCTAGTCAGGAAGACCTAAATTCAAATCTGGTCTCAAAGAACTATGCATTTCCTATTTGGCTTCTATTTGATCTATCCAAGATAATGATTTTCAGACCATAACATTTAAAATAATAACAAAAAATCATTAGTATGGAATTCACATGCAAAACTGTTTGACTTTTAGCAAATCACTTATTGTTCCTTGCTTCAGTTTCCTTATGCACAAAATGACTTGGAGAAGGAAATTGCAAACTATTCCAATATCTTTGCCAAGTGTGGGAAGCCGTTCTATGTATTAAAACCTTTGGAGAAATAGGATCAAATTTAGGGCCTGTTATTTGGATTCCCTACGTGACCAATCCAGGCTGAGGCAGTCTTTGTGTTTGGTCCTGGTCACCTGAGCCCCAAAAAGGCTCTAGTACCAGCAGGTAGGTTAATCCAAAATCAACTTGATCCCTCCAAGAAGTTTATTAGGAGTCATTTAGAGAAACAGAGTCTGTAACAGATATTTTATCTGGATCCCATTACAAAATCATCGGCAAGTAAAACTGTGTGTATGATTTTTCTGCACTGCATGTCAGGATGCAGACTGAATGGGCCATCTAAGATAAAAATCTGAGGCTCCTCTTTTGACTCAGTCTTTGATCCCCACCTTTTTTACAATTCTTATTGGAGAGCTTTGAAGTGGCAGACCAACTTCTATTGAATTGATAATTTCCTCCCTTGATAATTGAAGAAGCCTAAATCTTAAACAATCGCTGATTCCATACTCAGATTAAAACCTGAGTCTTTATTCTGAATGCAGATTTCAATTGATGAGCATCTCCATAGGATATTTCCTCTCCCAGAATTATACCCTGCTGAATTGGGGTTTGGAATTTGACCATTTGTCTTTGCATCTGTATTCTTTAGACTTCAATGGATTTTACGTGATTTATTGCCCCTTACCAACTGTGACTTCTTTTTTTGAGAAAGATATATAATAAACTTCCATGCCCACAGAATTTGGAACAGCATGGCTAACCACTAGTCTGGTTGTTCTCATTTTTCTTTTTCCTGTCTTATCAATCCGACGCCGTAAACGCCACTCAGAACCCTCATTTTGCATGTAGAGGCTGGTCCCCTATAGCCAAGAAAACCCCAAATGAGGTAAAGAAGATTAGGACACAACTTAAATGACTGAATAATAACAACAAAATGTTTAGGCCACCCATAGGTAAACCACAATCAAATAGTGATTCTATCATTACTGAAATATATTGTTCATGCATTTGATGAGTTGGCTTAAGTGCATACAAATTCAGAAAGCCCTCTAGAACAGGGTTGTTTCTTTTTAAAATTCTACAAATCACATTAATTGGTCCATTTTTAAAGGAGTCAAATTCTACATGTTACCATGACTTTAAAATTTGCTAGTGGTTTGGAGAAAACTGTGTCAAGAAAAATGATTTTAAATAGTTTTAATTTCCCTTTTTTACATTAGAGGTGAATCTATCTTTATGACAGAGGAACAGAAGAAATCCTACAATTCAAAGAAAAACCCAACGTACAAGAATCCAATACCTCGGCCAAGGGTAAGCAAAATTTCTATCATTCATCCAGATTTTCAAAAGATGCTTTCTATTATATCCATTAAAAGCTTTCCTTTTATATATAATTTGATGATTTTTCAATTTCTGAGCAAATATAAAAGTTTCAATTTAAAAAATATTGGAATTTGGCAATCCCCTCAACCAACCTCTTTTTTACCATCTAAAGAGGTAATAAGAACTTATGTCTAAAATTTTGATCAAAGGCTATGTTGTCATCTATAATCTTGAATTATATACATATTATACATATTCCATATCTGTGATAATTAGCTGAAATGCCTCCTTGCCCTTAAGAGTAGTTTCCTAAATTGCTGTGGTCATAATAAAATCATTAATAAAAGGGCAACTGCCCTATGATAAAGCTCTCAGAACTTAATTAGACTAGTCCTTAGATGGTATCTATCATTAAGCTGATATTTAAAGACTTTCAACTTGGGAAAACTGACTGAAATTTATACTATACCTGCCATAGCCTTGTACAGCACAGAATCACCACCACACCCTAATAAGTTATCATGCTAGTTCATTAGTTGTGAAGGTAAATAATATACTCAATAATATCTCAGTACCTGCATTCATTCAATACATATTGAGCTAATTGAATCTTTAAGTTTAGAGACATAGGGGACCTTATAGCTCATTGAAATCAACTTAATTGTACAAATGAAAAAAAAATGAAAACTAGAGAAGTAAGGAATTTCTGGGGTGTTATAATCACTAAGTGTCAGAACTGGGGATAGAATTCATCTTTTCACTTCGAGAATACTTCTTTTTCCACTAGGATCATAGATGGAAGATTTAAAAAAGTCATGTAAGAAAATGTCTTGTCCATCTGCCTCACTTTACAGATAAGGTAACTCATGACCAGAGAGATGTTATGTGATTTACCTAAAGTCATATGAGCAGTGAGTGGCAGAGTTAGAATTCAAATTGAGGTCTTCTGACTCAAAATCAAACACTCCATTCTTTAAACTGTAGTCACCAAATTTAGTTGTGTCTTCTAGAGCCACCTTTCTGATATTTCAAAAGAACCATCAAGATCTTACTTTCCAGTTTTACTAACTTCAGTTCCTTCACTGAGGCCTTATATATTATGATCAAGATCTACTTTCCTTCTTTATCACCCTCCTTTGTTAATACTTGTTTGCCAAAGTCATTAGTAAAATCCTGGATCCAGACCCGAATACAATATTCTAGATATGGTCTCTCAAGAGCCAAGGGCACAGGAATATAACCTTGTTCATTCTGAGTCATATCTTCTACTCAGTTTTCCAGAGCAAACCACAGCTCTGTGTCTTATCTCTTTTGGTCATAATTACAGATCTAAGTTCTCCCTTAGGAGGGTCACTGGTACATGTATGTGTATAAATGTTTTCAATGTAAACATTTTAAAGATTTTGACAAAACCTTTGTAGCCAAGCAAAAAAAGAATGCTCTCTTAAGACATTTTTCTTATTTCAAGGTTTTCATTGAAATTCATTCTGTTTTCTACGTAATAGCTAATAGCATCATGTAATTTAGAGTTTGATGGGATCAAAGAGAAAACCCAATACAATTCCCTCATTTTATGGATGAAGAAAGTGAATCTAGGCAGGGTCAAGTGAGAAACTAGAAGACATTAAACTCTCCAAACTTTGGCAATTTATTGAAAGAGCAATCTATTCATAGATGATAACTCCATAGAGTTTGGCTACCAGAAATTAGAGCCACATATCTTTGCCAGCTCACAGATAAAGAGGATAAAAAAACAAAGACTCAAAACTTAGGTATCATTATTCAAAAAATAGAATTCAACCTAAAAGCATTAGGCTATAGAAAGTGGTCTTCCTGTATGTGTCAAAGAGCTTGGTGACTAGAACAAGTCTATTCTAACCAATATATCCAAAAGAACTGACTTATTGTTCTTTTCTGGTAAGGTAAAAATATGTAGGGGGAACTTAACTGATATTTTTTCCAAGGAAATCTTAATCTGATGGAAGAATATATTGGAATATATTGGTTACATCTGTTTTCTAGCCAAAAAGCAAGTCTTTGGGCTTTAAACTAAGAAAGTATGGCAGATAATGTTCTTTCTATGAAGAAAAGACAGTATCCCTAAGAACTATAGCTAAAGCTAGAAATGAGAAGCAGAAAGTAGCTGCATAACTTGATGTCCTGTGAAACTGCATCTGGAAGCAATGCCGGAAACCACGGAATCAGGAAAGCAATAATAAACAATTGCTACATGTCTAGTAGACTATGTACCACAAAAGATCAGTGGAAAGCAATCCCAGTGAGAATATCATAATGATACAAGCAGAAAACATCAGAAGTCCTGCCATTTGGAAGTTCAAGTTGCCACAATATTTTCCCAGCCACACATTCTTCCTGTTTGCGAGCTCATCCATCTGTTGACCTGAAAGCATTTTTTCCCTGTTTGTGGCTCTCGTTGTGTGTTCCCTTTTTTGGTTGGTTTTCCCATTCATGCTATGTTTATTTGTGGGACCGTGTGTGTACATAGGTTAATGAAAGAAACGTTTCATTGCTGCTTTTCTTAATATTCTGTTTTATTAAATGACTTTACTTTGGACTTATTGTGTTCTTTGACTATTATAGGAAAAAAATTAGTGCAGTTTTTGTGCGACATAGTATGGATATCAGAGTTCAGGCATCCTATTTTGAGGTGCTACATGTATAAATAGACAGGTAACTAGAGATGCTAAAGTGCATTTCATTCACAAGAGTATTGTAAGAAACTATCAGATGTCTATCTATTATGTCTAGACATTTCCCTGATCTATCATTCTGATAACTATATATAAAAAAAATGGCATTAGTTTAACATTACTTGTTCTTGGAAAATTCATAATGAAAATCCTTTAATAATCACATATTTCCTTTCAAAGTTCTTGTATTAACAATGTATTATAATTTTATTGACTGAGAAAGATAGATTTTATGAGCCTAATAATTTTTAAATATTTATGACATATATTCTATATTCTTTTCATTCTTATAGAACAAATTCCAAGGATATATATTTGATCTTGTAACAAAAGAGGCTTTTGAGATTACCATCCTAGTACTTATCTGTCTCAATGTGATGATAATGATGATGGAAACAGATTCAGATGGTGACTATAAGAATAGAATTTTGTATCTGATCGACCTGGTGTTCATTGTTCTGTTTGCTGGAGAATGTGTGCTAAAGCTCATTGGCCTCCGCCATCACTACTTTTCTACAGGCTGGAATATCTTTGATTTTGTGGTGGTCCACATCTCCATTGCAGGTAAGGATGTTTCATTTCAGGTGTCCATGCTGATCTGAAGTCCAGCAGTTCAGAAAATTACAAGCTTCCTAATCTAGATCCTACTTTTGACATATATTCTTTGTATGAAGGGGACCTGTTTTTTATTTTTGTCAGGCAGGAGTTCAAATATGGCCTCAGAATCTTATTAGTTGTATGGCTCTAAACAAATCACCTTCTGGTGAACAAAAACAAAGATATCAAAAATGAAATTAGCAATGAAATCAGCAAAAGCCATGGTCATCCTACAATCATAAGGAATGAGGGGAGATGACTTTGTAGAGACAGTGGAGGAAATATTTGGGCATATCATTCTTGTGCACAGTATCCCTTGAAAGCATTTAGCAGCATCATAGTTAACATTGAAACCATTCATCTATTTGGTCTGAGCCATTTGACTTGTTATTTAGGGCAAATTCCTGCAGCAAAATTGCCATGTGAATTCCAGGCATGAGGCTTGGGTAAGGCCACAGACCTGGAAAATTTCACCCTCAGTGGTTGCAGGATTCTTTTATTTCTCATTAAGTGACTGATGGGAGCAGTTAAATAAGGTAAGTTTTAATAGCAATATTTATGAAGATCAATGCTTGTGCTCTTAAAAACTACTTCATAACCAAGAAGACAGTAGAGATTTGGCTAAATTATAGTCCCTGTGGAAAGGATGTTAGGGGTTCATAGAGTGCAAACTTAATATGGGACATCAGTACAATGGCAATCACAAAAACTAGAAGCTGTGTCCAGAAAAAAGGAAACTAGACTACTGTTTTCTCCTCTGGTTGCTACATTTTAAGAAGCATATAAACAAGTTGAAACATGTCTGGAGTTAAGAGATCATGGAGACACTTAAAGAAATTAGTCTGGTCTGAAAACATGATAGTAATCTTTAGATATATAAAGTGATATTTCTATCATTCAGTCATTCATTCAATATGTATTTATTAAGCATCTAATATGTACGAGGTATTGCTAAGCTCTGGGGATGCAAAAAAAACCTATTGAAAACTGCCCATTCTCTGAACAAGTTTATAACCAATAGGGGAAAAATATGCAAAGAATTGTAACCATAAATTATCTTTACAGGACCAATTAGAAAAAATCAAAAAAGGGACAGAACTAGCATTAAAGAGGATCAGACAAGACTTCTTGTAGAAATTGGGATTTTCAATGCTACTTGAAGGAACTTGCAGAATGCAGGAGATGGAGTGGAGAAGGGAGAGAGTTCCAGTCATGCAAGACAGTTAGAGGAAATGCCCAGATTTGGGAAGTAGAATGTCTTATTTAAGGAACAGCAATGAGACCAATGTGAATGGGTCTTAGGGTCTGTATACATGAATAAGAAATAATAGGATGGAAAAGGCAGGAGGGAACCAGTTTATGAAAAGTTTTGAATGCCAAACAGAATATTTTACATTTCTTCCTGGAAGAAATAGTGAATTTATTAAATGGAAGGTAATATGTTAGCCTCATCAGAGAGATCAATTGGTGGCTCAGTGGAGAATTGAATAGATTTGGGACAGAATTGAAGACAATAGAGCAACCTGCAGGTTATTGCAAATCCAAGAGTGTGAGGAGATGAGGACCTAGACCAGGATGACAGTAATGTCAAAGAAGATAATGGACCATATGTAACAGATATTAAGAAGGTAGAATTGAGGAATGAGAACTGGGATTTGAGGAGGATACCTTAATTGAGAGTTTGGGTGACTCAGAGAATGGTAATGCCCTCAACAATAATAGGAAAGTTAAGAAGAGAGTGTTTAGGGAAAGATAAAAAGTTTGGTTTCAGACATGTGAAGTTTAAGATGTTACCAAAACACTCAGTTGTATATGCCTAATAAGCAAAAAGAGGTGGGAGAATAGGGCCAGTGTTAATAGCATTAGGGATATGAGGATGAGCCCTAGGAATGGGATTTTATCTGAGTCAGGGTTGATTCCTGTTGGATTATTAGAGCCTGTTTTGTGTAGAAATAGGAGGTGAACAATAACGAGGGCTAAGATAATAAAAGGTAGGATGAAATGGAAGGTGAAGAATCGGGTTAGTGTAGCTTTTTCTACGAAAAAGCCACCTCAAATTCATTCAACTAATGTGCCGATGTAAGGGATAGCTGATAGGAGGTTTGCGGTAACTGTAGCCCTTCAGAATGATATTTGTCCTCATGGGAGGACATATCCAACGAATGTGGTTGCTATACCTGTTAAGAGTAGGATTACTCCAGTGTTTCAGGTTTCTTTGAATAAGTATGATCCGTAATAAATACCTCAGCCTACATGTAGGAACAAACATATAAAAAATATGGATGCCCCATTTGCGTGAATATTTTCGATTAGTCACCCATAGTTTACCTCTCGACAAATATGAGGTACTGATGAGAAGGCAGTAGATGTGTCTGATGTATAATGTATATCTAGGAATAGTTCTGTGAGAATTTGGATAATGAGGCAGACTCCTAGAAGGGATCCAAAGTTTGGAGGGTGCTGGAAAATCAATAAAAGAGTGGTTGATAATTTTTACAAGTGGGTAGGTTTTTCATAAGGGTTAGTAACTCTGGCCTTTGGCAGCTACTACAAAATTTCTGTTCCCAAATGTCTTAGATCTTTATAGTGATAATATTCAAGACTATGTCAGTTTGCTATAGAAGCAGATAAAGAATAGAGGGCTAGACTTGGAATCAGAAAAGCTGAGTTCAGGATTGCCTTCTGTTTCTGTAGTCATGGACAAATTCTGATCTGTAAATGTTTCAATCAGCTCTGTAAAAGCATATTACCAATCTATATTGGTGGGGGAAATTTATACATTGAGAATTCCCCACATTCGCAAAAATCTCAGGTCTAAATGTCCAGACTAAAAGAAAGTCAAATCACTAACATTCTAAAGCTAACCAATAATAACACTGCCAATTATTTTATGATCTTGGTGCTATTCAATTTTTAGTTATAGTATCTGTTATTTATGGAATAGCTCCATCTTTCAATCTGTGTTGCAATAGAATTAACTGGAGGAAATAACTGGAGAGAAAGTTAAACCATAAGTTTAACATAATTTTGTAAATATAGATGCTAAAGACATTCCTATTCAAAATAATGTCATGTGGTAAATGTGTATGAGTCACTATCATGATATAAATGGCTTCAATATCTTTTAAGAACCTTTCATTGATCATTTCACTGCATTTTCATTGAACCTAGGACAGTAATTCAGTGTTTTAACTTCTAACAACTCTGTCCATTGGGCTTCAAAATACAAATCAGTCTTATTTACTAAACAGTGGATAAAGATAGGACTCCATACCCAGAGTATAGTACATCCCTTAACCTTCCTTTTGGAGCTCCAATTACCTTGGCTCATAATATTACTATAGGTGAGGCTCTAAGGAGAAAGGGGACAGTCAGGGTATACTCCTTGGCATTGTAGCCTACAATCATAAAATATTTAAGGTGTTTTAGATATTTAGGCTCCTATGTTCTCTTTTGAATCCCTCATTTGCTTTCTACACCTGTCTTTTCTGTAAGGCAGCTAGGCTGGGATATCTAAATTGAATTAGAGTGCTTTTCAAAAAATAGAGAGAAGAATAATAAATGTAAAATTTGTGAATTCATTAAATATTTAAATATTTTCCTTTTTATATTTTCCCCCAAAAGTTGTACTACTAAATGATTTGACGGAGAAATATTTCCTGACCTATGGTGAGATGCAAGTCATCCGTTTCATCAGATGTGGACGAGTCCTGAAATTCTTCAAAGGAACCAAGGGCATTGGCACACTGATTTCTGCAATGATGTTGTCTCTTCCTGCTTTGTTAAACATTGTGCTTCTGTTATTTTTGGTCATGATTATCTATGCTATCATTGGAATGTCCAAATTTGCCTTTGTTAAGAAAGAGGCTGGAATTGATGATATGTTCAACTTTGAAACTTTTGTCAACAGCATGCTTTGCCTCTTCCAAATAACCACATTTGCTGGCTGGGATGGTCTGCTTATACCAATTCTTAACACAGGACCACCAGACTGTGACCCTGAAAAAACTCACCCAGGAAACTTGATAAAAGGCGATTGTGGACATCCCTCTTTTGGGGTTTTCTACTTTGTGAGTTATCTCATAATATCTTTTCTGTTGTTTGTAAACATGTTCCTTGTTGTTATCTTTGAGATTTTCAGTGCTGTATCTGAAGAAGATACTAAATCCTTGAGTGAAGAAGCCTTTGACAATTTCTATGAGGTTTGGCAAAAATTTGATCCAGATACAACTCATTTCATAGACTACAGTCAGCTCTCTGATTTTGCTGCTTCCTTAGAGCCTCCTCTCCTTATATCAAAGCCAAACACAATGCAGCTCATGGCCATGGACCTGCCTTTGGCAAAAGGTGACCGGGTTTTTTGTCCTGATGTCCTCTTTGCTCTTGCAAAACGTGTTAAGAGTGAAAGTGAAGAGTTTGACCATCTTCACTTACCAATGCGTGAGCAGTTTCTGTCATCATGTCTTTTCCAAATTTCCTATGAACCAGTTAGTACTATAAAACAAAAACATGAGGAGGTATCAGCTCCTGTCATTGCACATGCTTTAAAGGAGCATGAATCAGACACATATGGTAACAAAAATGGAGACAGAGAGGATTCAACTTTTAAAGACAACGTAATCTTTGATAGAGTTAATGAGAACTCTGCTCTAGAGAAAGCAGGTGATGTAAGCCATTCTCCCACTTTAATAGCTTCATTGAATAATATGATAGAAAAAGAGAGAGACAACCATGAAACAAACCAGACAGAAAAGGAGGACAATGTAAAAGGTGACAGAGAAAAGGAAAAGTAAGAATTTCATTTTATCAGCAATTTTTTAAAACTTAAGAAAATGATCTGTTTTGGAGACAGGATTATTTTAGTAAATCTGTGTCAAACTAACTGTTGGTTTTATTTTTTGTTTTTGCCAACAAAAGCTTAAGGTAGATACTTCCAGTAATAGTGACACTTTATTGACTAATTATGATTCCATATCAAAGCAAATTTGATACATGAAAAGTATTTGTCCTGCTTTTGCTGTAACAGAATGACCAAAAATGGTTCAGAAAGACAAGGACCTAATGACCACCCTAGAACAATTATCAATAATATGGAAATAGGTCTTGATAGATGACACATGAAGAAACCAGTGGAAATGTGCATCAGCTATGGAGGGGCTGGGGGAGGTGGGGGGAGAGAGAGCAAGAACATGAATCATGTAACCATGGAAAAACATTTTCTAAAAAATAAAAAAAAATAAAAAAACGGAAAGACAAGGACCATGGATAAATGGAATCAGGATCTAAATTTCTTGGATATAATGAAGCATATAAGTAGAATATTCACTTCTGCTTTTGTCCTCCTTCCATGGTCTCTGTCACTCATTCCCCACTCATTCACCTCAGCATAGAGATCAAGAAACACAATTATGGAAGAGGAAAGATTTTCTTCTGGAAAAACAGGAAACTTAGATAGTTTTACCTGCAAAGCAATGATAAAAGTACTTGCAGTTTTTGAGAGTTTTACTCATGCACAGGAAAAACTCATATGAGAATCATATGTCAATATACAGAAGAGTTTTATCAATTCAGAGGACTCAACTGTATTTTATATTATATCTGAATTAAAAATTGTATGCCTTAAAATCCTGTGAGATTTCCCAAATATGTAAGATGCTGATATTTGTTAATATTTTAATCAATCTAAGCAGTGCAGAGGTCACATCCAAAGTCTTTGTCCCGTTTTGCTAGATTTCTCTATGCAATAGTCATTATTTTTCTGTATGCCGTGGAACTTTTTTGGTCTGGTAATATCTATGAACTTCCTCTCAGAATTCATTGAATGCATAAAATAAAACAGGTTAACAAGTAAACCAATTCTATTGAAGTATGTATATATATATATATATATATATATATATATATATAATTTCAAGCAACCCAGATAAAGAACCCATATATACTGTCTGTACTACTGCAAAGTTTGCACATGGTTTGAGGAACCAAACTAATGCTACATTTTTCTCATTAAAAAATAAGTAGGCAATGGAGTCAAAAAGTGATGCAAATGTTTTCTTTTCTATTTTCAATGAAGAATTGCACTGCACTTATTACCCTAAAATACCTAGAATGTTCAATGTGACAAAAGTTCTGCTCTCATCTATGTGTATTTCTTACTCATCCTTCAACTCTCAGAATGGCTGAGGTTTTAGCTCTCAGTGAAATGCTTGCTTATTTAGAAATAGGCCTATGGTGCATATGTGAACAAATAGATATAATTTAGGCACCATATTAATCGCATCACATCTGTATCTGCATAATGTAGTGCCAGGGAGAGCATACATAAGCTACAAATATTTGTCAGTGATACTATTGGCAAACTTACAAAAGTTAATAAAATGTATTCAGAATCCTTCAAGTATCAACAGTTTGTAGGTTATTATATAATATGTATATATACATATACATACGCACATATATGCATATATATTTTTTACATATATTCATCCTTCTCTCTACATCTCCTAGAACAAGAGTATAATTATTATACTTTTAGGATATGCTATACAAATACAATTATATTTTTCTACAATAAAGTGTTACAACAATAGCTGCATTGTTATGTAATAAAACAAGTATGATAACTAACTTGGAAACAGGGCCTTAACCCCCCTAAAGAAATTACTTAGTATTTACTTTATGTATCTATTGTATTTGCTTACTTGTTCTTCAAGTTTTTCTCTAGTAGAATGTATACTTCTTGAGAGCAGGAATTTGGGAGGGGGGCTTTATTTTGTCTTCCTATTCCTTTCATAGTGCCTGGAAAATACAAAATGCTGGATAAATGCTCTTAATTATGAAAACTATATTTCTAATACTACAGCTGAATCTGAAGCACTTTTATCAATTTTCCCCTAAAGTAAGCACTTAATTGCCTAAATGATTTAAAAATAGTTTCAGCAAGACATTTTAAGATATTCTGCATTTAATAACAAATAGAACAGATATTATGGATCTCATATTAAAAACTTGTATTAAAGCCAATAGAAACTTTGTATTAGAAAACATTTAATACAATGAGATGTATGTACCTTAAAAAATAAAAGTTAATCATGAACTATCTAAATTTATGACTAATCGCCATTTGCTTTTCTATGTAATTGAATGTCCTATTGGTATTCAGATATTATTGTCATTTAAATCATTTTCTCCCAAAATACTTTTCTATTTTATTTCACCTTATTACATGTAAAAATTTTTTTAACATTCATTTCTAAAATTTTTAGTTCTGGCTTCTCTCTTCCCCTCCCTCCCTCCTTCTCTTTTCCTCTTTTCCCCCTCTCTGAGCCAATAAGCAATATGAATTAGGGAGGACAGTAAATATAAGCAAAAACAATTGTGCACAGAGAAAGGCTGAAAAAAGACAGAATGAAAAACAAAACAACACAGAGAAAATTATGAGATGTAAAATAGATAGCTTTCACTACATTAAATTTATGTTTCTGAACAAACAAAAACAATGCAACCAAGATTAAAAAGGCAAGCAATCAATGGAGGGGTGGTTCTTTATAGCAAGTCTCTCTGACAAAGGTTTCATCAAAGTATAGAGGACTAAATCAAATCTCTAAGAATACAAAGCATTTCATAATTGAAAATGGTCAAATGATATCTTTAGTCACATTCAAAATGCTCTAAACCACTATTGAGTAGAGAAAGGCAAATTAAAACATCGCTAAATACCATCTCAAACACATTAGATTAGCTAATATAGGGGAAAACAGAAAATGATAAATTCTGGAGAGGATGTAGAAAAACAAGGACACTAATTCACTGCTGGTAGAGCTGAAAAATGATAAAATTATTCTGGAGATCAAGCTGGAACCATGCCCACAGAGCCATAAAACTATGTATATCCTTTGACCCTTCTATTAATAGGGGGAGGGGGGGGCGGGCAGCAAGGTGGATCAGTGGATTGAGAGCCAGGCCCAGAGATGGGAGGTCCTGAGTTCAAATATGACCTCAGACACTTCCTAGCTGTGTGACCTTGGACAAGCCACTTAACCCCCCATTGTCTAGTCCTAACCACTATTCTGCCTTAGAACTGATACACAGTAATGATTCTAAGATGGAAGGTGTTTTGTTTTTTTTAAATACTGCTACTAGTTCTGTATCGTAAAGAGATTAAAGAAAGGGGAAAAGAATATATTTGTGCAAAAAGTATTTATAGCACCTCTTTTTGTGGTGGCAAAGAACTAGAAACTAAAGGGACACTCATTAATTAGGGAATGGCTAAACAAGTTGTGATGTACACTTTTACTGGAATATTATTGTTCCATAATAAGTAATAAGCAAGATAATGACCAAAAAACCTGCAAAGATTTAGATGAAGTGATTCAAAGAGAAGTGAACAGAATCAAGAGAACATTGTAAACAGTAACAGCAAATATGCTGATCAATTCTGAATAACTTAAATATTGTCCACAAGGCAAGGATCCAGTACAATTCCAAGAGACTTGTGATGAAAAAAGGATGTTCACCATCCCAGGATAAACAGAATCTGAAAGCAAATTGAAACATATTATTCTTTATTTCCTCCATGAATTTTTCTCTAGATAAGTATGTCTTCTTTTATAACATGGCAAATATGGAATTATGTATAATATAATAACATATATCATCTATATCATAATCCTTGCCTTCTTAAGGAGGAGATAGATGAAAGGGAAAGAGAGAATATGGATTGCAAAATATCAGAAAATAAATATTAAGAAATTACCTTGATAAGACAGCTGGGTAGCTCAGTGGATTGAGTGTCAGGCCTAGAAACAGGAGGTCCTAGGTTCAAATCTGGCCTCAGACACTTCTCAGCCATGTGACCCTGGGCAAGTCACTTGACCCCCATTGCCTACCCTTACCACTCTTCTGCCTTGGAGCCAATACACAGTATTGACTTCAAGACGGAAGGTAAGGGTTATAAAAAAAAAAAAAAAA
>NC_058132.1:257487607-257488371 GCF_016433145.1 Gracilinanus agilis
ACCTCTATTATTCAACATAGTACTAGAAACACTAGCAATAGCAATTAGAGAAGAAAAAGAAATTGAAGGTATCAAAATAAGCAATGAGGAGACTAAGCTATCACTCTTTGCAGATGATATGATGGTATACTTAAAAAATCCTAGAGAATCAACTAAGAAGCTGGTAGAAATAATCAACAACTTTAGCAAAGTGGCAGGATACAAAATAAATGCACATAAATCATCAGCATTTCTATACATTTCCAACACATTAGAACAGCAAGAGGTAGAAAGAGAAACACCATTCAAAATCTCAGACAATATAAAATACTTGGGAATCAGTCTAACAAAACAAACACAGCTATTATATGAAAACAACTACAAAACACTTTCCAAACTGGACCTCAACAATTGGAAAGCCATTAACTGTTCATGGGTAGGAGGAGCTAACATAATAAAAATGAACATCCTACCCAAATTAATTTACCTATTTAGCGCCATACCTATCAAATTACCAAAAAACTTCTTTACTGAATTAGGAAAAAGTATAACAAATTTCATCTGGAATAACAAAAGATCAAGAATATCAAAGGAAATAATGAAAAAAAAAGTGTGAAGGAAGGGGGCCTAGCAGTACAAGATATCAAACTATACTATAAAGCAGCAGTTATTAAATCAATATGGTACTTGCTAAGAGATAGAAGGGAGGATCAGTGGAATAGACTGGGGGTTAATGATGTCAGCAAGACAGTGTATGATAAACCCAAAGAGCCCAACTTTTGGGA
>NC_058132.1:257488470-257514166 GCF_016433145.1 Gracilinanus agilis
AGAGTTAGAGAAAATTACAAAATGTAAATTTAATGGTTTTGATTATATTAAGCTAAAAAGCTTTTGTACAAACAAAAACAATGTAGTCAAAATCAGAAGGGAAACAACAAATTGGGAAAAAATCTTTATAACAAAAAACTCTGACAGGGGTCTAATCACTCAAATATACAAGGAGTTAAAGCAATTGTATAAAAAATCAAGCCATTCCCCAATTGATAAATGGGCAAGAGACATGAATAGTCAATTTTCAGGTAAAGAAATCAAAAGTATCAATAAGCACATGAGAAAGTGTTCTAAATCTCTAATAATTAGAGAAATGCAAATCAAAACAACTCTGAGGTATCACCTCACACCTAGCAGATTGGCTAAAATGAAAGAAGGGGAGAGTAATGAATGTTGGAGGGGATGTGGCAAAATTGGGACATTGATGCATTGCTGGTGGAATTGTGAAATGGTCCGGCCATTCTGGCTGGCAATTTGGAACTATGCCCAAAGGGCTATAAAAGACTGCCTGCCCTTTGATCCAGCCATACCATTGCTGGGTTTGTACCCCAAAGAGATCATAGATAAACAGACTTGTACGAAAATATTTGTAGCTGTGCTTTTTGTGGTGGCAAAAAACTGGAAAATGAGGGGATGTCCTTCAATTGGGGAATGGCTGAACAAATTGTGGTATATGCGGGTGATGGAATACTATTGTGCTAAAAGGAATAATAAACTGGAGGAATTCCATGCAAATTGGAGAGACCTCCAGGAAGTGTTGCAGAGCGAAAGGAGCAGAACCAGAAGAACATTGTACACAGAGACTGATATACTATGGTAAAATCAAATGTAATGGGCTCCTGTACCAGCAGCACTGCAATGACACAAGACAGCTCTGAGGGATTTATGGTAAAGATGCTACCCACATTCAGAGGAAGGACTGCAGGAGAGGAAACATATAAGATAAATAATTGCTTGAATGCATGGGCTAAGGCGGACATGAATGGGAAATAGACCCTGAACAGGGACACATGTTACAACCAGTGGAAATGTGCGTTGGCCATGGGTGGGAGGAGAGCAGGGGGTGAAGGGGAAAGTAGGGGCATAAAGTATGTAAACAGGTTAAAAACAAATATTAATAAATGTCTAATAAAAAAATAAAATAAAAAGAGTTTATTTTTAAAATATGTCAAGGTAGCAGCGCTATGATAGACTGATCATTAGAGATCAGGAAGAGATTCAAGATGGAGCCAGCATTTATTGATAACTTTTTCAATGAGATAAAGACAATTCAGATAGGTTCACATGATCAAAAAGGGATGGGCCCATGGGTAGAGGGGGTGTGGGGAGGGGGGGGTTGAAGGGGAAAGGAGGAGCATGAATCATGTAACCATGTTAAAAATGAATATTAATAAATGTTTAAAAAAAAAAGGGATGGGCCATAATGTCTTGGCTCCTCCTCAATTTATGCCCCATAAATGAGAAAGTGAGATTATAAATAAGAGGAATGAGTCTCTACTGTCTGGGTAACAAGTTGGACATGATGTGCCAAATGCTGTTTAATAGGCAATACAAAAACTGTGGACTATATGACACGTTTCCCAACAAACCAAACCTCCCCCAAAATAAGCCAGACCAGGCACAATGTAAGTCTTTAGATAAATCTCTATATCTTTCTTTACCTAGGCTCCAACTAACAGTCTGCAAGTATAAAAATAGGTAGCCTATAATGATAGAATATAAAGCTTTTTAAGTTTCTAAATGCTTTACATAATAATTTGCTAAGTAAACTTATAATTTAGAAATGGATGTGGAGATGGAAGTTATCTTATTGGCCATCTATTTTAATTTATTCATTTCCCAAATAAGGAAACTAAAGCCCAGGGATGCTGTAACTTACCAAAGGTCATACAAATAAATCACTTGGCTCACCAAAGCCAGAATTTGAACCCATATCTTTTGTCTTCATAGATAGTACACTTTACATAGCTAAACAAAACAGACCAAACCATAAGCCATGCCTAAAATGTCTCATTCTGCACATTTAAAAAATACATAGAAAATCAGACATTTAGAAGAGAATGCAAATAGAAAAAATTTGTTAGTATTATATTAAATTCAATATACACTTAAAATCCCTTTTTAAAAGAAGCTCATTGTTTTATACACAACCCTCGTTCTTTTTACAGTAAAATGTTTGTGCATATTGATAATTATGTTCATAATAAAATTTGTATTAAAAAAGAAAACTCTTATCCTTGGACCAACAGAAAGCCTCCTATAAAGAAAAAGGTCACCCCAGCTATCTACTTCCCTTAGGCTTAGGCTTTATTTTAGACTTCTTTTCCTGGTCTTGTAGGGATTGTGATCTCAAATACTGTGCCGTAACTGATGATGAGGATTCAATATATTTCCAAATTCTGTCTCTTGTGGCTAGTCAATAAATCAGGTAGTGATTTGTCTAATAGATCTGTTGCGGGGAGGTGATTTTTCCCACTTTTACATACTTTGGCTCTTCTATTCTTCCATGTTGGTGAAGAAAGAGAATAACGCAAAGAGAAACACTAAACTTAGGATTCAAGGTCATCCTCAATGCTCCCTGATCAGCTGCATTTCTCACAGCTTCAAAGGGGGATGTGGTCAGATAAAGCCAGAAATTGGTTTTGCCCTCAAACTTGACTCTAATTCAATTCTCTTTTATGTAGGTTGTTGAAATTTGGCTTCTCTCTGAGTAGGGAGACAGCTATCCTATGTTCTTCCATATGAATTCTTAGCTATAATCTTATCCATGTTACAGAGCTCTAATCCAAGGAAAAGTAGATGAAGCAGAGGCAGGACCACTTTTTGCAGAAAGGAGTGGAGGAACATATGGTTTTCTAGCAAGGGCTAAATGACTAGCTCTCTTCTTGGCTTTACCCTACCTAACTTGCTCCCAGAAACTTACTCTGGCAGCCTGATCAGGCTCGAAATCAAATTTAGGAACTGCAGTTTCGGGGAAGAATTTTCCTTCTGCTCGGATACCCTGTAAGCCCCTGCAGAAAGGCATAGGAGCACTGAAGTTAGGGCTTTTAGAATCACAAAGTGGCCATTCACACTTTCAATTCAGTTCACCTAAACAATCCTAAATGGAATTAAGAAGTTTGGAAAAACAAATTTTCCTGCAAAGGAAAGGTTTTAAGGAAGCTAGGTGGTTCAGTGAATAGAGAGTCAGGCCTAGAGACAGGATGTCCTGGATTTAAATCTGGCCTCAGACATTTTCTAGCTGTGTGATCCTGGGCAAATAACTTAAACCCAATTGCCTAGACCTTACTGCCACTGGAACCAATATTTAATATTAATTGTAAGAAATATGTCAAGGCTAATTATAAAAATAAATTAAATGTCTTATTTCTAGTAAAATGGTGACAACAAAATATATCTTGAATCCAACTCTTGTAACAAATTCTTTAACTAAGATTTAAAATAACTTCAGATGAAAGAATAAATAATAAAACCAAAGAGAAACACTGGCAAATTCCTCCATCTGGTACAGAGGATAAAAGAGGACCAGAAACTGTCATGGAAATGGGATGAACCAGGGAAAGAGACTAAGTGAAAGGCAGGTGTAAAACTATCTCAATACAGGAGAATATTTTCCCTTGTTTTTTAAAATATAAATTCTTTAATAGAGTAAATCAATGAGTAGGGGAAAAAACTTGAAGATTCTCCAAAAGGCATGAAACTAGAATTCCTGTCAGAGTCACATCAAGGAATAATGACTTTGTGTGACTGTCTAAGGAAGTGAATGATTCCATACCTGTACAGCCCTTTCCTGGTACTATCCAAAACACCTAATTGCACTAGTCTCTTCTCTCTGGTCATTGCCTGTCAGAGGCACAACAGGGAATGGAGCCAACTAATTTTGAAACAAACATAGGAATTTAGAGAACCTAAAAGATTTGAATAAAAGAAAAGATCTAATTAGTAGGGAGGTGGTGTAGTGGATAGAATACTGGATCTAGAGTCAAGAAGAGCTGAATTTGAAACTGGCCTCAGACACTTATTAATTTCATGATCTTGGGCAAGTTACTTAACCCTGGTTGCTTCAGTTTCCCCATCTGTGAAATGAGCTAAGGAAATGGCAAACTGCTCTGGCATTTTTTTCTAAGATAACCCCAAATGGAGTCACATTGAGTTGGACATGACTGAAGAACAATAACAAACCACTATATTGGGACACTATATCTCAAGAGTTACTCAGGTCAGACAACAATCTGGGCATGATTTTTAATCACATGGAGTTGGATTTAAATAGGATAGTAATTTTTCCCCAAACAATATAGTAAAGCATTATCTCCTACAGAAGTAAAGAAGGAATAGATAAAGAATATCAGACACATCTGGAAGAAAGACGTAGATGGGGGGGGCGGTGGAATTTTCTCTTTTGTTGGTTGTGTGGTTCATCTGATTATGTTTTATTAAATGAAAAAGATTTGCATAAGATATTACTCGTTTTAAAATATTTTCCAAATGAACTTTGTTATAGTTTTTCCTAATTCAGTAAAAAAGTTTTTTGGTAGTTTGATAGGTATGGTGCTAAATAGGCAAATTAATTTGGGTAGAATGGTCATTTTTATTATCTTAGCTAGTCCTACCCATGAGCAATCAATGTTTTTCCAATTGTTTAGATCTAGTTTTAATTGTTTGGAAAGTGTTTTGTAGTTGTTTTTGTATAATTCCTGTGTTTATTTTGGTAGATAGATTCCTAAGTATTTTATATTGTCTAGGGTGATTTTAAATGGTGTTTCTCTTTCTACCTCTTGCTGCTGTGATGTGTTGGAAATGTATAGAAATGCTGACGATTTATGTGCATTTATTTTGTATCCTGCAACTTTGCTAAAGTTGTTGATTATTTCTACAAGCTTCTTAGTTGATTCTCTAGGATTTTTTAAGTAGACCATCATATCATCTGCAAAGAGTGATAGCTTAGTCTCCTCATTGCCTATTTTGATACCTTCAATTTCTTTTTCTTCTCTAATTGCAACTGCTAGTGTTTCTACTACTATGTTGAATAATAGAGGAGATAATGGGTATCCTTGTTTCACTCCTGATCTTATTGGAAATGCTTCTAATTTATCCCCATTGCATATGATGCTTGTTGATGGTTTTAGGTATATACCGTTTATTATTTTTAGGAAAGCTCCTTCTATTCCTATACTTTTCAATGTTTTCAATAGGAATGGATGCTGTATTTTGTCAAAGGCTTTTTCAGCATCTATTGAGATAATCATGTGATTTTTGTTTGTTAGATTGTTGATATGGTCAATTATGTGGATGGTTTTCCTAATGTTGAACCATTCTTGCATTCCTGGTATAAATCCCACCTCATCATGGTGGATGATCCTCTTGATCACTTGCTGGAGTCTCTTTGCTAATATTCTATTTAAGATTTTTGCATCTATGTTCATTAGGGAGATTGGCCTGTAGTTTTCTTTCTCTGTTTTTGATCTACCTGGCTTTGGAATCAGTACCATATTTGTGTCATAAAAGGAATTTGGTAGGATTCCTTCTTTACTTATTATATCAAATAATTTGTGTAGTATTAATCATTTTCCTGAAATTTGGTAATCCATGTCCTTTCTCCCACTCTACCCCTCCCAAGATAGTAGGTAATAAAATATAGGTTGTATATGTGTTATCATGTAATAGATATTTCCAGGTTCATCATGTTGTAAAAGATGACATATCACTTATCCTAGAGAAAAATTCATGGACAAAATAAAGTAATGAATGATAATCTTCAATCTGCAATCAAACCCCTTCAGTTCTTTCTATGGCAATGGATTAGACTTTTTTCATCATGAGTCCTTTGCGAGTTGACTTGAATCCTTGCATTACTGATAATAATTAAGTCATTCACAGTTGATCATCATGCATTATTTCTAATACTATGCAATGTCCCCTAGTTCTGCTCAGTTCATTTGCATTGCTTCATATAAGTCTTTCCAGGTATTTTTGAGATCATTCTATTTGGCAAAATAGTATTTGGCATAATAGTATCCCATTACAATCACATACCACAACTTGTTCAGCCATTCCCCAATTGATAGACAACTCTTCAATTTCTAATTCTTTGCTACCAGAAAAAAGCTGCTATAAATAATTTTGTGCCTGTATGTCCTTTCCCCCATTTTTTTTATTTCTTTGGGATACATACCTAGAAGTGGTATTTTGGGCCCAAAGAGTATATACAGTTTAATGGCCCTTTGGGGAAAAATATATATTTAATTATTTGGTTTTGATTTTGGTTATTAAGCATGCAATATTTTTTAATCAAATAAAAGGACAATGAAAAGACACAAATTGGAAATAAAGTCACAGTATATAACCTATAATGATTTAAAAGCAAGTAGCAGAAAACACATTATGAAGAAATGTAATGATTTATAGATAGGAAAAGAAATAATGTATTAACAAGGATGGAAAACATTGTGAGATATAAAGTGGATAATTTTGAGTACATTAAATTGAAAAATTTTATACAAGTTAAATAAATGTTGCTAAGATTAGGAGGAAAGCAGACAATTGGGAAAAAATTATAGACAATCACATGGATAGTGGTCTCATATCTAAAATGTAAAGAGAACTTTAACAAATTTATAGGAGCCATCCCCCAATTGATAAATGGGCAAAGGATATGAAAAGACAATTTTCAGATGAAGAAATCAAAGCTTTAAATAGGTACATGAAAAAATGTTCTAAATTACTACTGATTAGAGAAATGCAAGCCAAAGTAATTGTGAGATATCATCTCATACCCTTCAGATTGGCTTAAATGACAAAAGGATAAAATTAGAAATGTTGGAGGGGATGAGGAAAAATAAGGAACAATTTGGAACTGCATATAGAGTTATAAAACTGTATATATACCTTTAGATCCAGCAGTACCATTATTAGGTTCATTTCTTATGGTGATCGAAGAAAATTTAAAAGATCCTATATGTTCCAAATAATCCACAGCAATTCTCTTTGTAGTGGCAAACAACTGGAAATTGAGGGGATGACTATCAATTGTGGAATGGGGCCTGAACAAATTGTGGTATATGGTTGTGATAGAATTCTACTTAACCATAAGACAGTTATAGCAAACCTATGGCACGCATCATTTTCAATGACACATGGCTGCATGCTGAGGATGAAACATTTGCTGTAGTGTAGTGTAGACACTCTGTGCACTATAGATGACAATTCTACCTATATTAATTTACCTATTTTGATTTGTTAAGTACAGTTATATATTACAATTATACATTTTTGTTATTTAAACTATAAATATTGCAGAATTATGTTTTTTTTTCCCTCAAACTGGCATACCACCTGAATTATGCTCAGTTTTTTGGCGAAGTTTAACATACCAAGCTCAAAAGATTGCCCATCGCTAACATAAGAAATGATGAGCAGGCTAAATTTTTTTTTTAATTTGGAAAGAACTTCATAGAGAAATAAACAATGAAATGAGTAGAACCAAGAGAACATTATACACAAGCTACAGATTTAATACTTGAAGAATAAATTATGAATGTTGCTTCCAGAGAATGAACTGAAAAATGGAAATATGAAAGACATTATATATAATGCAAGAAGGGGAGGGAGGGGTTGAGACTTGTAAATAAGTTATATTAATAAAAAAGGGAGGGGGAGAAGGCACATGAGTGGAAAATGAAGTAAGGTAGTTATATAAGGAGATTTAGATATCACCAATGTAATAGTACAAGTGGTGCTCTAATTGTTCCCACTTCCCACCACCACCACCCCAGGACCCTAAAAATACAAGAAGATGACTGTCATTTTGGACAGATCCACTTTGTGGTATGTAAGCCTTATTGAAAGAAAAGAAAAAAGAATTGTAGAGGATGAGAAAACAGGGAAGTTTGTAATCTACTCAAGGGGAAGGTAAATTTGGCCAATGAAAATATGGATATATTAAAATTCTATAAAGCATGATATGTGTCAATGCAATTGAAAAAATAATGAATTTCAGAGGTTTCAGATAGTGACTTCAACTCTGTATTCTAGAATCTTGTAGTAATGCACGAATGCATTATTTGTGAATATATGATCAGATTTTTGCTGCTTCTACCTCCCTCTACTGCCTCAAATAGGTATTGGAGGCCTGAGATTGGTGTCTTAATTTTAAGTTAGTTCCTTCCATCTTCAAACATTTTGTACAAATATTTATTTCTTTTGTAACATCAAAAATGGAAGAGAAGGCAAGTACATGAAATAAAGAAGAATTTCTAGTCATCTTGCTATGAGGCAAAAAAAAATTAAAATAAGCTCACTAATGAATTAAAATTGAATAAATATGTACAAGGCATATTGAACTTTTTCAGTCATTTCCTTTCCATTTGTCTTTAGATGCAAAAGTGTGAATGTTTTCTTTGGAAGAAAACAAAGACATGTTTTCAAAATATTGTATGTCAAAGGTATATAGAAAAATGCTTGTGAGTAGTGAAGAAGACTACTGGGAAGAGAAAGAGAATTCACACAAGTAGAACCAACACAAAAAGTATGTCCAGGGAAATGTAAGAAGTGAAGCTGAACTGGTTTTGGCTATCAGGCCGGTGACTGAGATTTCTTATTTTTTAAAATAAAGTTTTTATTAATGCATTTCATGTTATTACATAGTTTTCCCCAGTAGCCTTCCCTTTCCCTTTCAAGATGGTCATACCAAATAAGAGTTTTTTTTATGAAGACCAAAAAGAAAAGCCAGAGGAAAAAATCAGCCTAATGGAGCAATTCATTGAAAAAGTATGAAAATGTATGCAGTTTATGACTTATAAGTATCCTTCTTCTGCAAATGGGTGAAATGGAAGTTCTTCTTTTGAATCATGCTTTTTCTTTACAGTTTTGCAACATTCAGTTTTGATTTTTGTGTTTATGTGGTTGTCTTTTCCATTTATATGACCATAGTCATTGTATTTATTAGGGGAGGGGAATTTGGTTCTGCTTATTTCTCTCTGCCTCAGTTCATGTCCTTTTTTTTTGTACTCATTGTATTCATCATTCCATTTAGCTCAGTAAAATTCCATTTTCTTCATGTACTCCAATTTTCTTAGGATTTCCTTATTTATGGACATGTGCTTCATTATTTCCAATTCTTTGTTATATCAATAAGTGCTGCTTTGTATTTTGAAGTAGATGGGACTTCTAATTAACAGCCTCCTTGCAGTAGAAAGCTAGTAATGAGATTTCTGGGTCAAAGTACATTTTAGTCAACTTTTTTTTTCATAATTCCAAATTGTTTTCTAAAATGGTTCTACTCATTCACAGTTCCATCAACAATGCACTATGTGCTTATGCCCTCATAGCTTCTTCACATTGTTTGTCAATTTTTGATTATCTTTCCCATTTGTAGTATGCAAGATGAAATGTTGGGGTTGTTTTGATTTTCTATTTCTCCAATTAATGATTTGCAATATTCTTTTATATTGTTGTTAGTAATTTGAAGTTCTTTTGAGAACTACTTGTTTATACCCCCCCACCACCACCACTTATATACTGGGTAAAAAGCCATTTAGCTTTTGGTCTTATGTAGATTACTATTTATTGTTATATAGTCTGGATACTAAACACACAAAACACACAAAATTGGATACAACAATTCCTTTCCACTTAAAAACTTCCTTTCTTATCCCAGGTGAATTAACATTTTTTTTATAAAACCTTTTCAGTTTCATGTAGTCACATTTAACTATCTGCAATTGCATCTATTGTTTGTTTGGTTAAGAATATGTCTTCTACTTATAGTTGTACAAAATATATGATCTATTTCTCTTCTAATATTGTAATAATATAATCTTTAATATTTAGGTCACAGGTTCATTTAGATTATGTTATAGAACATAGTGTAAAATGTTAATCAAAGCCTAATTTCTGCTAGATGGCTTTTCAGTTTTCCCTACAACTTTTATTAAACAGGGATTTCTTTCTTAAGTGACTTACATTTTCCAATTTGTCAAACACATGATCATTAAGTTTCCTTGTTTCTGATTCTCCTTTATTAAGTTTGGTGCATTTATCTACCTCTCTATTTTTAACCAGTACCAGATGGTTTTTGCTTTTTTTGTAAGATAGAAGTCTGGAAGTGTTATATCCCCATTCATCCCTATCTTTTTTATTATTTGCCTTGATATTCTACATTTTTTACTTTTTCAAATGAATTTTGTCATTATTTTACCAAGTTCTGAATATTATCCCTTTGATGATTTCATTGATATATCACTAAAAGTGTTAATTAATTTTATTAACATTATTAATTTTATTATATTGGCACCTGTGCCTAAGAGTTCTTGAGCTAAGTCACACTATTAGAGTGACATGGCTGCACTGAGCAGAGAAGCAGAGTCAATAGATGTAAGCTTGGAATTTGGAAGCAGAAAAAAATTAGGAAAAGATCCGAAAGTAAAAATGGCAAACAGAAACATGATAATGCTGAGTGGGCCATGGTGTTCTGGTATATGGCTAAATGTATTTTTTTCTTCTTCACCTTCTTTGAAGATGTATGCTAAAAATGACTTCAGGATTACCATTTGCAAAACAATAGCACGTAATTAGTTCAAGAGAAAAGAAATATTCTTGTCTCATTATCTCTCATAGCCATCCTCTCTTTTGACAGAGACTACTGACAGTTAGAAAAGTGAACACCTTCTATCCATTCCAAAATGGCTAATTAAATGAATATACTTAAATCAGCTGTACTGGAGAGTTCCATTGGGAACCAATGTTTTTGCTCTGTCAATGCAGGCTGTGAGGAATAATATTATTGGTTTTATGGTTGTTGTTTTTTAACTCAGGAGACCATACAATTTAGGTCTATAGTGATCATATGGAAACTGGAAGTGATTAATTCTTCACATCTTTATTAACTACTACTGTTTAGTAGCATCCTTCCCTCAACAGAGAATCATGTGGTCAATGAGTATCTGTGTTGGAAAAAGACAAAGAAGGGCAATGCCTGAAATGTATGCCTCCCAATGAGAATAATGCAGGATATTCTTTATAGAAAACTAAAATCTAAGGCAGGCTAAAGATTAGAGATGCCAAAAGGTCTTGTGCCTGTGAGTAAGTGGACCATCTCTGATTCCAAGACTGCCAAGTTCTCATATTATCTCCTCAAGTAGAAATGAGAAGCAGCCAAAATGACTACCTTGATCTTTCCTTTTTATTCTGGAAAATTCCTATTTTTTTTATGATTGTCAATGAAGTTTCTCCAGTTTTCCTTGCTTTTCAGGGACTCTAGAGAAGTGACTAGCAAAGAAATAAAGTGTTGTCTGTTATCTATACTCTGAGATTAAAGCTTTAGCATCCTTGGACACTTTGGCAATTTCAGGCATGAAAACAGTATTATCTTGTACTTTTGCTTCCAGATCATTGGGATCTTTGTGCATTGTAGTTGATGGAGAGGACACAGGAACAAGAAGATCAGGGTCAGAGCCTGACTCACTAGACTTCTGACTTCAGAGTGAGACTGTTCTCATAGATAATAGCCTTGTTTCATGTCCTTGGCTCAACTTTGACAGTCTTTCCCAGATCTCTAGCTTTTCCCCACAGATGGAGTTCACAGCAAAACAAAAATAAAAGTGTCATCATAGGCATACATAGAGAGGAGACTGGGCACATCGAGCCAGCATATGGTAATATTAATAGGAGCCATTCATTGTCCTCATGGCCTAAATTATTAATTTGACTCTTAACGGAGAGGCAGGCTGGTATATTAGATGTGGAGTCAAGAAAATCTGGTATCAAATGCTATCTCAATACTGTTACTTCAAGCAAATCACTTAACATCATCCTTCAGTCTGAGTTTCTTCATATGTAAAATGAAAGAATTGGATTAGCTGATTTCTGAAGTCTCCTCCAACTCTAAATCTATAAACACTCATAAACCACTATTGATACATGCATAATAACAACTTGATAATATTTATTCAGGGCTTTTTGTTCAATATTTTTTCTTTCTTTTTCTTTTTTTTTTAACCCTTACCTTAAGGACTTATGATAAAAAAAAAAAAAGGGTAATCACCACCATTTTAAATGGATTAGCAGGAATTCTACTCAGGTTTAGAAGAGACTGTAGCTCAGAACTCTATATTCCAGACAGTTTAGGAATATAGACCATAAGTGGGCCTGCATTCTTGGTATTTTATGCATATATATTGCTCTGCTTATGTTATTTTTCCACAAAAGATAATTAATATTTATTTCTGTGATGTTGACTTTGCCTCTATAATTCAGCTCATATACTTCTGTAATTGACTTTAGTTTCTGCTACAGTATGCATCTAATCACTTCACCAAATAACTCCACAAACAGATCCTCATTAAGTGTAACCCAGACACAATTAATAATGATTGCATATGCTTTACCATTGCTAAAGAAACAGAAGAAATCATGGACAGACTTCGGGCCATATGATCTCTGCTGCAATAGCATCAGATACACACTGGGAAAAAGACATGAATAATTAGTCATAAACAAGTGACTATATCAAACACCACACACTCTATATTCCCTAATGCTCAGGAAGTGAAGTAATTGAGACTTACATTAACAATTGATCTTTACAGGAAGGAAGCTAATTTTAAATGAAGTGGAAGGATGCTATAATTTCTGTATCTTGTGTTTTGGTTACTTGGCTTAATATATTTTTTCCAAGAATGAGGCCTGTATATGGTAATGTTCTCTATGTCAGTACTTCAATATTTCCTAGAATCTGTCATTGTATTGGTGGGTACTCCCTCTACCCCTTAATAGGGATGTTCCCCCAGAGTTCTCACTTAATGCTCTTCAACAGTTGCTGTGTCAAGAAAAAAAAAAAAAAAAAGAAAAGAAATCTGCCCATGAGTCTTTCCTAAACTAGTTAAGCTCTTCCTCAGAAAACAGAGGAGTTTCATCATTTGGTACTACACTAAAATCCTTTCTAACTCAGTGAAATGGAAGATAACCTGCATTCAGATACTATCATAACATTCAGGAATATGGAAATTCCCCTCCCAGGATAAAATGAAATATGATATGAATGGCAACTTAAATTTCAGACCTTGCAAATTATCCATGGAACTGCAAATGTTCTCTTGGAAGGAGATGAACAAAATCACATGACAAAGTGTAAGGAACTATCTGAATTGTGGGAAATAGGTAAAACTTTCTGCATCTTAGCCTACATGTAACCTCTACCACTTAGATTAATTTTTACCTCCAATACTCTGAAAAGTAGTTGCCTAGTTAGAAAACTGTCATGATGAAGCAGAGCCAAAACTCCTCCAAAAAGATCTAGAAAATGTTCCTGACCAAATCAAGGGGGGAAAAAATCAGTCATTTGTTGATCCTTGCTTGGCATAGGGAAAAAGAGCAAAGACATCTTCAACCAAATTCAATCAAGCAATCAAACTTTATCCTAAATAGACCACTTTAGGAACACTGAACACTTGCTGGACTCCCATCTGCTCATACAAACTTGGAATAACACAATACAAATTCTCTAAGAAAGTAGCAAAAGGACTAGCAACAGTACCAGTCCAGATCTACAGCCTTAATATCAGTTCTGCAGTCAGGAATTAGGCTAAAAGAATCAACAAACAAAAGAATCCCACCATTAACAAAGAAACTGAAAACATAACAAGTAGAACAAAATAATTCTTAAAACTCCAAGCTGTGCCTTAAGGGAAAAAGCACAACTTGGGCAAAAATTCGACCATGATTCCTGAAAGAGATGAAGGAAAAGTTATTTTTTTATTTTTTTTAGTATTTATTTTAAATATTTTCTCATAGTTACATGATTCATATTCTTTCCCTCTCCCCAAATCCCTCTAACCCCCCTTAGTCAATTCACAATTCCACTGGGTTTTACATGTATCATTGATCAAGACCTAATTCCATATTATTGATAGTTGGACTAGAGTTATCATTTAGTGTCTACATCCCCAATAATATCCCCATCAGCCTATGTGTTCAAGCAGTTGTTTTTCTTCTGAGTTTCTTCTCCCACAGTTCTTCCTCTGAATGTGGCTAGTTTTCTTTCTCATAAGTCCCTCAGCCTTGCTCTGGATCCTTGCATTGCAGCTAATAGAGAAGTCTGTTATGTTTGATTTTACCACAGTCTCTGTGTACAATGTTCTCCTGGATCTGCTCCTTTCACTCTGCATCAATTCCTGGAGGTCATTCCAGTTCACATGGAATTCCTCCAGTTTATTATTCCTTTTAGCACAATAGTATTCCATCACCAGCATATACCACAATTTGTTCAGCCATTCCCCAATTGAAGGGCATACCCTTGCTTTCCAGTTTTTTGCCACCACAAAGAACAAGGCTCTAAATATTTTTGTAAAAGTCTTTTTCCTTATTATCTCTTTGGGTTTTAATCCAAGCAGTGCTATGGCTGGATCAAAAGACATTTAGTCTTTTAAAGTCCTTTGAGCATAGTTCCAAATAACCATCAAGAATGGTTGGATCAGTTCACAACTCCACCAGCAATGCATTAATGTCCCAATTTTGCCACATCCCCTCCAACATTCATTACTCTCCCTTGTCATTTTAGCCAATCTGCTAGGTGTGAGGTGATACCTCAGAGTTGTTTTGATTTGTATTTCTCTAATTATTAGAGATTTAGAACACTTTCTCATGTGCTTATTGATAGTTTTGAGTTCTTTATCTGAAAATTACCTATTCATTTCCCTTGCCCATTTATCGATTGGGAGATGGCTTGATTTTTTGTACAATTGATTTAGTTCCTTGTAAATTTGAGTAATCAGTCCTTTATCTGAGTTTTTTGTTATAAAGATTTTTTTCTCAATTTGTTGTTTCCCTTCTAATTTTGGTAGCATTGATTTTATCTGTACAAAAACTTTTTAGTTTAATGTAGTCAAAATTACTTATTTTACATCTTGTGGTTTTTTTCTAACTCTTGCTTGGTTTTAAAATCTTTCCCTTCCCATAGATCTGACAAGTATACTATTCTGTGCTCACCCAATTTACCTATAGTTTCCTTCTTTATATTCAAGTCATTCTCCCATTCTGAGTTTATCTTGGTATAGGGTGTGAGATGTTTATCAAGGCCCAATCTCTCCCATATTGTTTTCCAATTTTCCCAGTAGTTTTTGTCAAAGAGTGGGTTTTTGTCCCAAAATCTGGGTTCTTTGGGTTTATCGAAAACTATCTTGCTGAGGTCACTTACTCCTAGTCTATTCCACTTATCCTCCCTTCTGTCTCTTTGCCAATACCATAGTGTTTTGGTGACCTCTGCTTCATAGTACAGTTTAATATCTGGTACTGCTAGGCCACCTTCCTTCATATTTTTTTTCATTATTTCCCTTGATAATCTTGGTCTTTTGTTCTTCCAAATGAACTTTGTTATAGTTTTTTCTAATTCAGTAAAAAAAAAATTTTTTGCTAGTTTGATAGTTATAGCACTAAATATGTAAATTAATTTGGTTAGGATGGTCATTTTTATTATGTTAGCTCATCCTACCCATGAGCAATCAATGTTTTTCCAATTGTTTAGATCTAGTTTTAATTGGGTAGAAAGGATTTCGCAGTTGTATTCTTATAGTTCCTGTTTTTGTCTTGGCAGATAGATTCCTAAGTATTTTATATTGTCTAGGGTGATTTTAAATGGAATTTCTCTTTCTAACTCTTCCTGCTGCTATGTGTTGGAAATATATAGAAATGCTGATGATTTATGTGCATTTATTTTGTATCCTGCCATTTGAAGCAAAAGTTTTAAAAGAAGAATTTTAAATGGATTTTTATAAATAAAATAAGAGTGTTACAAGGGAAAAAATTGGAAAAGTGAAGGGAATAAACATTTATATTTGTCTAATATATTACAGGCACTATGCTAAGTGCTTTACAAATATTATCTCATTTGTTCCTCATAACAACCCTGAGAAGTAGGTACTATTATTATCCCTATTTTATAGTTAAGGAAAATGAGACAGAAAGAGATTAAATTATTTGCTTAGGGTCACATGGCTAGTAAGTGCCTGAGACTATACTGAAACTCAAGTCTTCCTGATTCTAGACCTAGCACTCTGACCCTTGAGCCACCTAGCCTGCTCTAATGAAATCTATAGAAGAAAGAATTGGAAAGGGAATTAACAGCTTGGCAGAAGAGGTACAAAATTTTGTTCAAGGATCAAATTCTCTGAAAATTAGAACGACACAAATGGAAACAAATCACTCCGTGAAATAACAGTAAATATTAAAACAGTTTAAAAAACTGGAAAATAGAGGAAAAAAAGCAAAAATAACTGATATGGAAAACAACTTAAGGAGAAAAAATTAAGAAGCATTGATCTGAACAACATGACCAAAAAAGAACTTAGATACAGTAATACCTTGGTTTTCCTTGGCATTGGTTATCATTAGCTTTGGCTTTCATTGATTTTTTTCCATAAAATTTTGTCTTGGTTTTTGTTGGTTGCCTTGGATTTCATAGCCTTGCCCAAGGGCAACTCATGTATTCTCCTACTCTCTATGAGCAATACATGTGTTGAAAAGCAAATAAATCCATTTATCCATACAGATAGCAAATGAAAATAAGATAAAGTATAAAGAGGAGAATAAATACCTGACAATATACAAAACGAATGAGCTCTCTCATTGGGAGTGAGCTATCTCATCTCAGTCAAGTAGAAATTCTCCCATGGTATCTCAGCTGAGAAGAGGGACATAATCAAGGTGACAACTCTTCTATATGTCAGATTCTTTCCAAAGTCCTTCCAGATAGTGCCTTGATACCTAAGGTCCTTATGGAGAGGGATTCCTCTTCCAAATAACTCTCTCCCTTCCTTGATATCGTCTAAATGCCAAGAAGAGTCTTCCAAAAGTTAATGCCATATTAAATGTTCATTTATTCTTTGCATTAGTATTTTATATTAATGTCTTATTGTTTTTAATGTTAAAGCCTATATTTTTTCTCTATAAAATGTGTTTTTGGTATGTATTTTGAAGTGTCTTAAATGAATTAATGGATTTACATTGATTCATATGGAAATAATTGCCTCTGTTTTCATTGGTTTCATATTTCACCAATTTTTTTCCAATGCATTAGCAAAGAAAACCAAGGTATCAATGTATTATATTTCAAGGAATCTTAAAAGAAAATTGCTTATATATCTTAGAGCCAGAAGTAAAGGAGGAAAAAATCCACTAATCAATTCCTGAAAGAATCTCTCAAATCAAAACTCCCAGGAATATCATAGCCAAAATCCAAAGTTCCCAAATCAAAGAAAAAATATTTCAAACATTTAGAAAGCAAGAATTCAAGTGCCAAGGAGCCACAGTTAGGCCCACACATCATTTAATAGTCATAATTTAATCTTCAGTTGGTATACAGTATAGACCTTTTGTGAATATCAATTTTTTAGCTTCATGTAAAGTAGAGGTAGGAAGAATGATTCAGAAGACACTGAAATTGTCAGGTGAGAAATAATAAAAGTCTGAAAAATGGTAATGGCTATAGGAGTAAAGAAAAGGGGATAAAGAGAAGGTAGAAGAAGGAGAAAGAATAAGCATTCATTAAGCACATACTGTACTCTGGGAGGCATGATGTCAAGAACTTAAAATTGTCTCATTTAGAAACATTATCTCATGTCAAACTCAGGTTTTCCTGATTGTAGGTTCAGAGTTCCATCCCCTGCACCATCCAAAGAATTTAAATGATTTGCCCAAAAGTCACATGGATACAGAAATAAATGTCAGAGACAGGCTTTTTACCTAGGTCTTTTGATTCCACTTCTTGAATCCATCCATATTGCCTATATATATAAATTAAACTGATTGTAATGGTCAAGTGGATTTTCCACAAATTTTAAATCTATTTAAAATTTACAAAAATGTAAAATAGCTTCTTAAGTCTAAGAATTGGTCCTTTTCTTCCCTTTCACACTAATCTCAGTCAGGCAAAAATTATGCTATGATTCATCTTTTGACTTTTCTTCTATGGGATTCTGTAATGCCTGGGAGCTGTTCAAGCAAGAGTCATGTCTATAATTTGGGAAAAAACCAGGACATCCTCTAAAATATACTTGGAATTTTTGTACCTTTTCAGTTTTTGATTCACTAATTTTGGATGATAAATATCATTTATATCACAATCACATTATATGTTTTGGTTTCATTCAAAATTTTGGCAGTGCTTTTAATGAGTGTAGATTGTTTGGCTATTGTGAAACAATATATGCCAGATGTAATCCATCATTCTCAGGAAATTCCTCTAACCACAATTTGGTTTTGTCTAGAGGAGGACAATAGGTCTTGACCTCAAATTTGTTTCTGAGAATTTATTTTTTAATCATTTTTGCATCTATCCTTCATTTTCTATGACAAATGGACAGAAAAAATAAAATAACAAAAAAGAACTAGGAATTAAACAAATCTGAATCTAAATCATATCTTTTCCCTATTAGTCTGGGCTAGTATTTTAGGGAATTTTCAAACACAATAATGAAAATTGCAGTAAATATTTTCCTAGGATAAACATCCTAAATAAATTAACTAATCACAGTGAACCATTTGAGTAATTGTCTTGATAAAATCTCTAAAGATTTTTACTAAAAAGGTTAAAATTGGTTCCCTTTCTCTGACCAGCTTTATGAAGATTTAGGATTTATATAAATCAGTGGTTCCCAAACTTTTTTGGCCTACCACCCCCTTTCCAGAAAAAAATATTACTTAGCCCCCTGGAAATTAATTTTTTAAAATTTTAATAGCAATTAATAGGAAAGATAAATGCACCTGGATCAATGCAGCACCCACCAGTGGGTGGTGGGGTCCACTTTGGGAATCACTGAATGGCTTGTAGATGGAGCTTATCTTGTATAATAATGGCATGGGGCCCAGGGTTTCCCTCTGGACATCCCAAACTCCATAAGTGTTCCAGATCAAAAGGGACTTAGGAAATTGCTTTCTGATCCCTGAGAGCCCTAGATCTTCAACTGTCATAGATATGCACCTCCCAGTTCCACCCTGATAAGCAATGGGTGGTACCTATCCAATCCTATGAACTCTGCAGATCAACCCTGGTGTCCTTGGAACACAAACCATCACCAGACATCTCTTATACCACACCCCAACCTAATTAATTACCTCATTCCTGATTCAACCCATTTCTGCCCACTTATCCTGTGACCCCTGTGGTCAAAGGGGAATAGAAGTCCAAACCCCATCTCCATGGGGAGGCAGTATCTCACTTGCACACACTGCCTCCCTCAGCCATTCCATTTGATTTACACTCAATTTAATAAAGCCCTTTTATTTTTAAGCTAACTTGTGGGGTTTGTCATTCCTGACAAGGGCACTTGTTCAGATCCAGGGTTTTACTTCAAAGCTCTCCCACAATAATAAATGCTTTTAGATATAATATGCTGTCAACGTGGAATTTAGAAGCCCCCCAACTTGTAGCTTAGAAAGATTTAAGTGACCTCTGGACAACTTAGCTCCAAGGTGATAGCCTCAGGCTTAGATCCATCTCATGAGAGTTCCTCCCTGAGGAAAGGCCAAACCCAATCTGAGTGACTCTTTGGCTCAGTAGGCAGCATGTCAGGCTCAGTAAGCTGAAGGTTCTGAATTCACTCCTCCAATCTTCAGAAAGGAGGGTGTGGTATACTGGAGACCAGAAGAGTCACTCTCGGGTTTGGCTTTACCTCCGGGAGGAACTCTCACATGATGTATCAGAGCCTAAGGCTATCACCTTGGAGTTAAGTAGACCAGGGGTCACTTAAGTCTTTCTAGGGTTCAAGTTTGGGGGCTTCTCGATTCCACATCGACAATGCAATGGATTATATTATGATCTTTGATACACAAAATGATTTAAGATAGTTGTTTGGTCTTGTCGACGTGGAATCTAGAGACCCCAAACTTGTGGCTTAGTGAGATCTGATGAACCCCAAGTTTTAGAAATAGCTTTAAGGCTGGAGCCCCCCAAAGCTTGTGCTTGTTTCCTGTTCCCTTGAGAATTTCACCCTGAAGGGAATCTCAGGCTAGCAGTTGCAGACTGAATAATGGACCTCTGGGTAAATGCTAAATACCCTTTTGCCCTAGGTAGTCTTCCCCATTGTATCAAAGACCCTTCCCAGGAAGACACACCTGGGCAGGGACCAGCCTTTAGTATCCATTGTGTAAGCAGCCCCTTCCCTTACACCCTAGCCTCTAGCTATCATTCCTTTCCCAAGCTTGATTGTAAATCCCCTTCTTATCAGTATAATGTCAATCATCTTCCCCAGCCCCTGGATCTTCCCAAATGGTATATAAGTTCCCCAATTTCCTTTGTTCCTGGGATTCTTCATCTAGGGTGGTGTCATTCCCAGGGGGTCAGGGAGCAGAGCAAAGCAGTGTTCAATCCTGGACTTTGCACAAGGCGCAGCTCTGCATAAGAGGCCTAAGTAGCCCTGTTCCCCCTTTCCCTTGATTAAAGAGTGGCTTTATGACTATTTAATAGTTCTGTGTTTTTTATAAGTTAATAGTCTGCATACTTACCCAGCCTATGAAGCAGAGCCAAAGAATTCTCTGGGAAAGACCCTAAATCTAGTCTATAAAATATCTGTCCTCTCATTTTCTCAGAATCCCGTGTCTATACCTTCATTACTTCCCTAGCAGGAAGAGGAACACAAAACATGATTTAAGGAAGAACTGAAGTGCTCTGAAACTGTATCTTAGCTCTTTGCTGTCATTGCATTTCTTCTGAGTGAGAGTGAACTACAATAAAGATGCTTTGACTTTGTTTTTTTTCTTCTCTCTTTTCATCCTTAGGAACATTAAAAAAAAAAAATGAGAGGGAAATCACTATCAGTGTAAACAGGAGATCTGAGGAAAGGGGGAAAATCATGTCATTCCAATTCTATTTTTTCCTTCTCTTTCCTCTGTCTCTGGCCCAAAGCAAATATATCCACAAAATGTCACACTCTAGTGCTGCCATGTTCCTGTTTAGACTAAGAAATACTAAAGAGCAAAGACCATCCTTTGCTCTTCTCTGTATTTTTAACAGTTAGCAAAGAAATGCGGATGCATAATAGGTGTTTTATTAATGCAGTTTGACTGAGTGAATGATTGTCACTTGAATTGTCTTGGGAATACTAGTGCACATTTCACAATGTATGTGGTTTCCATTAGAAATCACTATATCCTCTCTATGAAGGCTATCTCCCTACCTGCTAATAATAAGCATCCCTACCTGTAAATAATAAGCATACCACAAGGAAGAGCAAATGGTTTTATTTTTATACAGAGGGATAACAAAAGGAAAAGAAAGAACAGAGTCTAATAGAAGGGATGAAGTTTGTGGGTACATACAGGCAATATTGATTGTGGTAAACTAGATTATAAATGGATTTTCATGGCTTTCAGCACCTTCCTGTCCTAGAGAGGAAGGCAAAGGAAACTTGGAAGGATTATGTTGTACCCAAATTTTAATACCTAACCCAGGTTCATGGCCGAAGGAAGAATCACACTGACAATGCAATATGCAAGAAGAGGCTCATTCTTTACTAGCAATAATAGCTAGGGTCGCTAGGCAGAGAGGCATGCCTGAACGACCCCTTGGAATTCTCAGCCAAGAGTTTATATAGAAATGTTTGGGGAAGGGGACTGGTACATACATAATTATCAAGGTAGTTTCAGGGACAGGTGGTCAGGAAGCATCTGGGGAGGGGGGGTTTCAGGGTCAGGGGTCTGGAAGCATTTGGCAAATATTGTAAAGCAGGCAAAAATAGACAAACATTCAAGAAGGTTAATATTCATCAGATAAGATAGCTTCAGTTTTAGGTTTATGATAGGGGAAGATAAGGAAGACTGTGCTGGGAAACCTTGGGGGCTGGGGGTAGCTTGCCCAGGCCAGAAATAGTTCAGTAGACTGCCAGACTGATTTTTAAATCTAACAATTATCCAGTTAAGAGAAGAAGATTATTCAGTTAAGAGACATAGGAGTAGGGAGGAATCTGTAAGGAGGCACCAAGATCATCTCAATAAACAGCAAGATACTAATCCTACACCTATGTCTCAGTCTCCCTCTGGAGGAAAAAAGAAGCCGAACAAAAGGAAAAAAGTTAATCTCTTCCTGAATGGTTATATCTTTAATTTCTTCCTTTTGCTTTATTGCTTTATGTGTATAAACTATATCAAGAAGTGACCCTCTTCAATTATTAAAAAGATACCTTCCACCTTATGTCATTTCCTCTCAAATCATTTAATCTTTTGTTGCTCCCCAAAACCTAAAAATACCCCATTCCTTGGCGCTATTGCAAGGTTCTTTCATGACACACAGAGCCAGGAGAACAGATTTGTGTCAATCCCATTTCCCTTGACCTGTGTTTATCTTTTGGTTTTCCTAATCCCTGTGAGCTCTCCAATATAGTCCTTCAACCTCATATGGGGAGTTTCACTTTGTATCACATATCACCCAATATCAACACTTCTATTACACATTAAAAGAATCAATGCAGTATGAATAAGAGCAATAGTAAAGTGGGGGGAAAATATCTGCATAAAATGCGATATATAAAAAGCTATTTGCCAATAGCTAGCTAAGTGATCAGAATCTGAAGGTTTTTTGAAAGAACTGCAAAATATCAATGACCATTTGAAAGACTATACCTGCAACAAGAAAAATACAAATCAAAACAAATGTAAGAAAGCCCTCAAAATGACAAAGATATTAATAGATGGAAATTGTCCTTATTGAAAAGTTTGCAGGAAGACAGATACAATATTAAGCTGTCAGTAGAGTAATGAATTGGTCCAGAAAGTCTGGAAAATAATTTGGGATTAAGTTGGCAAAGTTGCCAAACCTCAAATAACATTTAGAAAAATTGCTAAATCTCTTACCCTGTGACCATGGGATTCATTCCATTACTAGATACATTCCATAGGGTAGTCAAAAAAGACACACACACATGAATGTATGCATATAACCACACACATATGTAATGTTTAAGCAAAATACACAAACATGCATACACATATATTGTTGGTGTGTATTCATGTATGTATGCATATGCCGTATGAATGTATTATAATCTTGTGCTGTGGAGTTACAGAAAAAAAACAGTAAAAACTGATGTAAAACAGTTAGGCGGAACCAGGAAACAATATACACAATGTATATAATCATGTAAATGAAAGCTACTCTAAAAGGCTGTTGAACTCAGGTCATTATAATTAACTTTTTACTGAGAAGAAAATGAGTTTTATCATTATTCTGGGACCTGTAATAGAGGAAGACTTTGTAAGTGAAATGGGATTATATTTATATGACACATTCCCTGTTTCTTTTTATTTTCTTTACCTGTCTTTGTTACAAGGGAAGATTCATGGTGTAGGGGAGAGAAAATAAAATAACTATACTATGAAAACCAACGGTATCGAAAAAGCCAAAAAATGAACAAGGAAAATTGAACACTCTAGAGGAAGTACAAATGAGGAGTTTCAGAATAAGGAATATTTCTCTTTTTTTACCTTAGATCTATTATGAATTTTATTATAATTATATTCTAAATGAAATTGAATGTGGCCTTTTAGTTATATAATGCGCATTATCAAAAGTATTACAATACTTTCAAAAATGGATAAAAATGTACCTAGAGAATAAAAAATATTCTAGGTGAGCATCAGAAATGAAGAAAAAGCAGTAATTAATCTTGACCTATGTGTGATAAGCATGACAGCTCAAAATACTATTAAATACTATATCATCAAATATTATTTAAAAGAAAATATTATAATTTGGAAAGATACCAACTTTCCTATAACAAGTGCTAGAAAAGCCGACTTAAGAGATCTCCCCCAAATAGCCTCCTACCTTTTTTTAACATTGGCTTTTTCTTGACTCTTCACTCTCTCTCACCCTACATATCCAATATATTGGCAAACATTGTCATTTCTAAATTCATACTCTTCTGGTATATTTCCACTTCTCCATTTACAACCTTAGTTCAAGCCCTCATCACTTTTCACCAGATTAAGGAAAAAGCTTTTTAATTGGTCTCCCTATGTCAAGGTTTTCCCTATTCTAATCTAACCTCTATTCATCTGTATAGATGATTTTTCAAACATAAATTTTCCAAACTCCTCTACTCAATAAACTTCAGTGGTTCCCTATTAACTCCAGAATCAAAAGCATACCTCCATGTTTGGCATTTAAGGCTCTTTATAACTTGAGCCCTTCCAATATTTTCAATCTTTTTTCTTTTTTCTCTCTTCCAAATATTATTGAATTCTTTACTAGAAAAATAGAATAAAGACTAATTAATTCTTTAATTAATATCGGTCTCCTTTTGGTTATTCCTTGCACATGATATTCCATTTCCCAATACCATGCCTTTGTACTGGCTGTTCCCATGTCTAGAATGCCCTACCCACTCATCTCAGCATCTTTGCTTCCCTAGCTTTCTTCAGCCCAAAGTCCATTTTCTGCAGGAAGCTTTTCCTGTTCTCCCCAACTGTTAATGTTCATCTGTTCTTCTATGTATCTAGTTATTGACACATGGTTCTTCCCATTATAATGTGAACTCTTTGATGTCGGGGACTGAATTTTTAGCTTTCTTTGTAGCCACAGTTCCCATTACATGGTAAAACCTGAATAAATTCTTTTATGCTCACTAAATTATCATCTCAGTGCCCTAGTAAACTCTCTAAAACTATATAGCAGGAGTTGGCATGAGAAGTTCTTCAAGCATAGGAAATGTATTTATGTCACTCATAGATATCGCTGTACCTAGCACTTAATAAGCTTGAATTGAGGAAGTTCCTTACCTATAGCAAATCTGTATTTGCTACTTCTATATATCACAATATTTTGGATATGGTAGCACTTGATAAATATTTGTCTACTGTACTTACTGAATATGTTCAATATTGGTTCTGACAACTGTTCTTTATAGCAACACAAATATTTCACTTGGAAATAGTGATAATAGCTAGAATTACAGCATTTGCATCTATTTCTTTTGACAATAGATTTCTCTCTTTGAACATCTCATACCTTTTCATTGTATTAAAGAGGTATAATTTTTGATGGATTCATCTAATGAATAGCTCACAGTTATGCAGGAATTAATATGTTGAAAAATATAATGCTTAATTCAATTCTTGAAGAATGTATGATTTTATTGGCTTGAGTATTCCTTTCACAGATACAGCTTCCAAATCCCCCACATCTTAGTAAATAACCTCTGTGAGTTGCTGTGGGTGGTCAAATTAAACACTTCACTGCTGATCTTAAGGTGAAGAACTGTAAATTCAACAAGGCTGATCTTCAAAGAAAAGCTATACAATCTGTCTTGAGACTTATGTTTTTTACTTTGGTAGGGTCTGAAGTAGTTACTTTGCTGGCAAGTATGAACTTTAAAATTCTTGTTTAGATTCTGTAATAAAATAATAATTATCAATAATAACAATAAGTATCATATTTTTAAAAAATCCTTACCTTTCATATTAGAATTAATATCGTGTATTAGTTCCAAGGCAGAAGAGTGGTAAGGACTAGACAATGGGGGTTAAGTGACTTGTCCAGGGTAACACAGCTGGGAAATGTCTAAGGTCAAATTTGAACCCAGGACATCCCATCTGTAGGCCTGGCACTCAATTCACTGAGCCACTGCCCCCTATTAGGTAACATTCTCTCTCTCTCTCTCTCTCTCTCTCTCTCTCTCTCTCTCTCTCTCTCTCTCTCTCTCTCTCT